>NC_056729.1:236690665-236955665 GCF_019279795.1 Protopterus annectens | reverse complement strand
CATGTTTCACTTTCTATTTATGCATTTGATTTTTTTTTTATGTATTTATTTACTCTTTCCTCACTGGGTTAGTCCCACAAGGCCAGTGTATTCTTTCCAGGAGAGGGATGGGAGGTAGTCATACTAGCAAGGGGAAATTTGGCCAGGGCACCAGGGAACTTCCTTGACTCTTTTGTCTTGATGTTTTGCATCACAATAACTAGGTGGTGGTGGACGGCTGCTGCTCACATGGTGGTGAGAAATCCAAGATGGTGGATTGCCATGAGGCCTAGAGTAATATGTTTTCTGGAAGAAGCAGATTGAGAGGTTTATGAAACTATTGGAAATGAGGAAATTATTGTAACAGAGTTAGAAGGAGGTTGAATACCAACACATGATTTATTGACTTTGATAGGGCAAAGTGAACCTGAAAATGGAGCAGAAGCAAGCTGGAATGAAGTAACTGATCATCTTATAGAAGCAGAAGAAATGACAGTTTCAACAGGAAAAGCAGTAGATTTTGGAGATAAAGGGGTAGAAAACACTGGTGTGTATTTGGCTAGTGGAGTAACTAGTTTTAAAGGCACACATCAACAAGAGGGTATGAATAATATTATGTCAGTACTGTAACAATGGGAAGACAAGCAACCTAACAAAAGAAAGAAGTATGCTACAGCGGGCTGTAGGTGAGCAACTTAGAACTAAGAAGCCTGTGGTAAGAATTAAAACAAAAACTGACTTTTGTTAAAATAGATATGATGTTTTGGAGAATATAATTTTGCTATTAGGGTTTAGTATGAAAGAAACAAGTATAAAAGACACAAGGGCACTGAGGACTTCTGTGACATGACTTTTGAAATATTTGACTTTTTAGAAAAATTAATGTCTAAAGTAGAAGAAGTCAAGAGGCTGTACCATGGAAGGACTATATTTTGTTTGAATTTTGGACCGCAACTTAAAAAGAAAATGAGTATACTATTCAGAACTGCTGAGACTGACATTGTTGAAATTAAGTCTTTTTTTCTTATCTTTTTGTAATGAAGTACATGATATAAAAAAGTATTTGGTAACAGAAACATGTGGACTTGAGAGTGGAAACTATTAATAACATTAACATGTGGACTTGAGGGTGGAAACTATTAATAACATTAAATGTGATAGAAGGAGGGATTCATGGGCCCAGATTCCATAAAAAAAAATTGATTTTGGTGCATTATGTTAATATAAGAATTAAACTTGTGGACAACAATGTATATGCGTCACAGTGAACTCAGAATACCTAAGTACACAAGGAAGTATTTCAGTAGCAATGGCAGACTAAACATACACACAAGTAGTCTGTAAGTAATAAGAAATCGCTGTCAAAGAGTGCTGTACATTAACAAAGTTATAGAACGATTATCACAATTCAAGCATCCTGGCAGTCTTACATACAAATCTATAACAGAATCTCTCCAGTAAGCTTAAGGGCAATGATAGAATATAACTGACTCCATTATTATTAAAAAAATGCTAACTTTCCCAATGCAAGTTGCATGGCATTTAAATATTGCCCTTATAAACTTAGAAAGTTGCTAGAATAAAAGGTTTTGCATTACTATGCATTTTCTGAAGGCTATAAAGTCTGAAACTCAAATAACTGTCATTATTTAATGAGCTAAATCCTCATTGATTTGCCAGAAAACCACACAATTTAATTAAAAGGAACAGACCTAAAATATTAGGCAAAAATCTGGACATTCTGTGAAAATCTGCTGATGGTATCTATAAAGTGGCTTTTAAAACATTTGGATTATTAGAATAAAATAATGTCTGAAGTGGGAAAGGAAAAAGGTGACAGCACTACTGAAAGACTATATACTTTTCATTTTTAATTTTTGACTACACCTTAAAGAGAAAATGCATGTATAATTCAGAACTGCTGATTCTGACATTTTGTAAATGAAATCATTTATCTGTTTGTAAATAAGTTAATGATATAAAAAAGTTACTTGAAAGAAATGTACGGCCTCATTTTGAAAAGTGTTATTAACAATAAATATGTAAAAAGGAAGGGTGCAGCCTAATTACAAATATAATAAATATTAATGGAAATGTGCAACACTGAGATACAGGGGCCAGCCAAAGGCCTTTTTTTAAGGAATTTAGTACAGAATTGTGAAAAAAGAAGATTCAAACAATGTGGAGAGAAGGGTCACAGAGATACTATGATAATATAACATTGCAAATCAAAGAAAGGACATACAGATACAAATTGTGAACCAAAGTGTAGTAAATCCAATGTCCAAGGGCATTTTTGGTTTGCTTGTCCTAGTTTATAGGATGAAGGAATAAATGAAGAAAAATACTGAAATTAATAGCAAAGAAAATGATATAGAAATGCTATGGAAGAATATGTAGAAGAAGAAGAACTAAAAAAAATCAGTAGAAATTGGGTTATATATTGAGAAAAAGATGTCATTAGGTAGAAAAGAATATCAATGAACTATTGGGCTGTGGTGAAGGAGAAGAAAGGTATTTTGACACATGAAAAGAACAAGAACAGAATAATGAAAAATCCAAAGGAAGAATGGTAAGATGAAGAAAAAGTACTAAGGTCCAGGTTCCATACATTTTGAGGACCCCAGAAGAGTGCACTGAGTTCTGCTTAATAATTGCAGCTAACCAAGTAATATGTAAATATGCCACAGTCTATGTAGAATAACTCTATACAAAACAGACATAACTAGCAGTGTCAGAGCAATTAGAAGCAGTCATGCCAATGCTGTAATCCATCAAAACGTATTTGTAAAGTTGTGTGTGTGTGTGTGTGTGTGTGTGTGTGTGTGTGTGTGTGTGTGTGTGTGTGTGTGTGTGTATGTGCATTGCCAAAGCATATCTATGGAAATTATACAAGCTAAATAGAACTTTCAGTAATATGTCAAAAATATTAGAGAAAGAAAAATATACATCAGTTATTATGTCCAAAAAGTTACAAGTATCCACAAACAATTAAGGACATTGTTTGTAATTTGTAGACAGACATAAATAAATACATATATCAGAATTTGCAGAATCCACTGTAATATGTAAAATTCCAAAAAAAAATATTCATTAAGCAAGGTGAAGGACAATCACGGTCACTTTGCCATGGGTAACAGTAGCTAACAATAGATGCAGAGCACACCCAAGGAAATTGGGTGATAGAAAAACAGATGTGGGTGAAAGTGAAGAAGAGCGACAGACAAGCTGTATGATAGAACAGAAAGGTCAGACAGTGAGTCAGAGGGGCATGGGCATTTTTTGTGGAGAATAAAAGGAATGGAAAAGACAAGGAAAGTGTAGGAAGAGAAAAGAGCTGGTATAAACATATAACAAATATCACAAGACATGACATGCAAAGGTCAGAAATATCGATAAAGGAGAGCTAAGGTATACAGACAGCCCTCATATAGATGATACAACACTTGTGAAGGAAAACTGGCAAACAGGATAGGGATGCATACCAGTAATGGTGCAATGCAAAAAATTCATATGTACCTACACACACATCATTGCTGAGATACTGCAAACTGTGATAGCTGTGCCAGAATAAGTATGACCAATGGTAGTCTTGTACTGGAGAACAATAAATGGGGAGTGCCATCACTGTAGTATGCGATGGCTATGAAATATAATCATCCACTAGGCGGCCGACAGTACAAGTGTAAGCCAAGTAACAGCAAGGATAAGTAAATACAGGAAAACACACGTGAGGGACAGACTGGAACCTCCGATCAAGTATGCAAAAGGCAAATAACCAAGCACATTGCCAAACAGTAAAACAATAATACGACTGTATACTAAACAAATAAGTGCACACACCACAAACAAAGGCAGAATTAGATCCATATGTTAAAGACAGATGCCATGCCAGAGAAAACAGAGATAGATTGTCAGGTATACAATGTATATGTGTGACATGCAATGGGATAACATGATCCAAACAGAAAGAAGGTTCATTACACATACCCAAAACAATGACATGGAATATAAAATAAATGTAGCCAGTCACATAGTACAAGGGCAGATGTGTGCTGATCGTAATATGGTTATACACATGTACATCCAAGTAAATCAGTCCATATGTACTAAACATGCATACACATTGACATGTATGTAAATCTGTGCTTACAGGTCATAATACAAGTTATTATCAAAAAGGCTATTGATATATGTAAGATATGGACAAACAAGGGAGTAATGAATGTTGATGAACAAAGCATCACCTTTGTATATTCACTAATGGACCAGAGCATGGCAATGCAATATGTGATGGATACATTCTCATATATACTAGTCACAATAATGTCATACAAGGGGGCACAATGTTTGCCATTACATGCTACACATAAGGCCATTGTGCTGGAGTGACAGCATGGCACAGCAATGTTACATAAATCATAAAATTAAGGACTTGCAATGCTGCTGAACAGAAATAAGACAGCAACAGCCAATATGGGTGCAATGCATAAACATGACTAATATGCCAATTAACACATTGGCCCCACCTAACTTTGTTATGTCATTTGCTCCTAAGCATATGCAGAAACAACACAACCATTACAATCTTGTCACACTGACATTATGCTGGCAGCTGTAGTCATATCTGTCATATATAATACCAGAGTCTATTGAACAGAATGATATTATGCTGCACTGCATGCATAGGAGTACACCCACACATGCACAGATATAAGGAGTAACACCCCTGCCCATATGGAGCAATGTATGCAGTAATAACAGCATGATATTGTAAATAATAGTGGTTACTTCATGTGTCATTTGGTAATGTGATTCATCCTGCAGCAAAATGATGAAGGTACAAATAGCATTATATGCATAGTGTACATTATGACATATATCAAAAAAGTAGGAAAGCAACATTGTCTACACAATCATACTAGAATGTAAATAGTTGAATATGTAAAAACCCATGGTTGCAGCATTACAAAAGTGGATCACACAGACAATACTTACAGTCCTGAGGGACCACCCTGATGGAGTTGAACAGCCCAAATGATCTCTTTAGCAATCTCCTGGAAGAAATCACATATGACTGTGCAATTTCTTGACAGAAGTTGCCCATCAGGTCCCTCATCTACATCTGGAAAACATCTGTTACTATGTCCTTAGATATGGTCCTGAAAACCATCTGCCCTGCTTGTTGGTGGATGTCTTTTATGATGATTAGCAGGAGCAATGGCATGTGCAGGTCCCGGTCTGTCATTGTCATAATTTTCCCTGTCACGTTCATCATCTTGGTCCTCAGAGTCTAACAAGGTTGGCAGCTGTCTAGCACATTGGAGGCAGCATCTGATTGGTGAGCTGGAATTGGTCCCACACTCTGTCAAAGTTCAACACAGGGAAGAAAAAAACATTATGAGTACATAATAGTCATTAACTGAAAATCAATGATTAAATAACATGCCATACAAACTTACACAATCTACATGTTGTAACGGTTATGCATGTGATAGTACACTACTATATGACGTTATCCAACTCTAGCACTATGTGATGTAAGGCATGAATGCAATCTATACTAATGTATAAAACTGTGGTTAATGTACATCACAGTCATATGCCAAACACATATGTAATAAAACACAGACTTGTACCTACATTACTGTGAAAAGAGTATATGATATGCAGTTATCATTAAAACATATGAGACAGGACACATGAAATGTTTGCTCAAGTTATATCACAATACAGTACATTTGACATGTCAGCAGGTATGCTATATACAGAAAGTTGTGACAATAACACGTGTACTCTCATGGTTTTGCAACATTCTCAAGTCCTGATATTTATATATATTGATATGAAAAGAAGGACATTATGTTACTCTAGTATATTACATGGCATACAGTACTCAGTATATCAGGCATGCTTCTGTTACTACAAGTAGATTTACTGACATATCAGCCATTGGTATGCACACAAAAAACATATATGCACATCACACAAACATATACATCAAGAAGTCGCAAGACAAGTTTGTTGCACCACTCTGACATGAGGCTCCATTTCCAAACAATTTGGTATAAGTTAACAAGAGCACTGTATGTTTGACAACATGCCCCATAGCAGAACGCAGTTCCCATACAGACCTTACAGAAATACCAACCACATATTCTGAAAACAAACAATATGGACCACTATTCATTGTTCAGTGTGAGCCTCACACATTTATATTTAGGTGTCAATGTGACAATTACATTTTCTCTATAACATATAATTTTATCCAAGTACTGTGTCATGTTCATGTCATGTAAAACATGTACAGCTATCACCCCACTATTGCCTGGAATAGGCTCCCACTAGAAATCAGGACTCTTACACATCCTAAACAATTTAAGACAGCCACCAAAGAGCACTTTAAAAGTCACTTGTCCAGCCACTGCACTCTCCCTCCTTAACACCCCCTACTTCTCATACCTTAATATACTTTCTGCCCTTAACTCACTCTTCTCACTAGCTCTCTAATCTTCCTTGACTACTCTTTCTACTGTCTTCTAAAGTCTATTAAACAAATTGCCTCAGAGAAACATTCTATTGTAATTGTCTTGTCTTCATGCAACTATATTATGATAAAACTGGGTTTTTGTAACCACTTACCCCAAAAACTATATTCATCTTAATGAGATATTTATTTTCATAGATCTTGAAATGGTTTTGCTATACTCATAATTATTGACATTGTATAATATTGTATTGCTACTAAATGCCTTGTAATAATCCTGTAACATTGCTGTTTAATGCTAATTTATAATGAAAATTGTTTAATATGTTGGACCTTTTCTCCCTGGGCCTCTGCTGAAAAAGTGCTCTTCAGCTCAGTCGGACAATCCCAGTTCAACAAATGTAAAATAAAATAAATAAATAAATAAATAAATAAGCAAAACACAAGCTTTTTTCATCTAGCTTCTCAGGTGTAACTATATAAAACACATATACATAAACCTATGACTCCATGAAGTCCTGTTGCAGATATCTCCTTCTTATATTCTCCTGCAAACAGGGCTATGACTCTGAATCTAAAAAATGTGGGTCATATCAGTATTCATACATAACTCACAAGCATTTAGACATGCTCTCTGATACGTTCCTTTAAACCCCCTATCCTTTCCTTTAACATAGAATTTTAGCACATACAAGCAATTGGGCTAAGTAAACTACATGTGCAGACAGTCATAAATAATGTGTCATGTTGACATCCCGTGATTAAAAATGTGTTCAAAATTTTTTTATAAGATTAACAAGTAATGTTACACTTAAAATGCATATGCAAATGAGATGAGAAGAACAACATGGTTAATAGGTGATATAATATAATTGGAATATAATTTAAAACTTTAGAATAATTGCACAATCAGAAGCACAGTGACAGCATGTAAAAGCTACAAATAATGTCCATGACACATGTCCCTCAAAAATGTATCACTGCCACCACCCATGTGTGCATTATGTTTAATTATACAATGACCCCCCATTAATATTCCAAAACGTGCACGCTGATTGGTCAGCGTTCCCATTGTAAATCAGACTTATACTAATGGAAGATGATCCGGTCGCCCAGACTTTTTCCATTAGTATAAGTCTTTTTTGTTTGTTACCGCAATGGAGAATGGAAGAGCACCGTTGCTGTAATCTCGCTATGTTAAACAGGTTTAACATAGCGAGACAGCTTTAAAAAAAGCAACAGAGAAAGGAAGATCTTTGTTGCTTTTTTTAAAGCTATCTCGTTATGCTAAACTCCTTTAACATAGCGAGACACCTTTTAAAAAGCAATGGAGATCTTGCTTTCTCTGTTGCTTCCACACACAGCTCTGATGTACTGCATAAGCATACACATGTGCAGTACATCAGAACTGCCGCAGAATACCAGACAGCTACAGAAGAGCAGCAAGGAGGCATTATACAATGCCATTATTTAAGAAAAGTAAGTCTTTTTTTTCTTAAATAATCTCATTGTATAATAGCAATAACCCACTTCTGGGTGTGGGTAATGCTGGATTTACCCATGGTTGTCTTTGTTTGGCCACTCGGGCGAACCACACCAACCATGGGTAAATCCAGCATTACCCACACCCAGGCGTGGTTGATTGCTTAAATACATATCTGCACCATTAAAAAGATAATGATAACCATGACTACAGTGTATAACACCTCTGACATACAAGAAATGTATGAGTGGATTGTAGTACAACAAAAACAGAAAATGGTTTATAATGCTGTGTGTAACAAATAACGCCAGTGCAATTATACAGAATTACAAGAGAAGTGGAGTCAAGAACTACACACCAGTAATTTTTCTGTCAGCAGCAAATACCTGTTCAATAACAGAATAGACAAACTATGCACAAATATTCAAACAGTCATAACAAAGCAAATAACATAAATAGCACTCAAAACAAACTCAATTTGACAGTTAAACAATAATGTCTTTCTTTTATGTTGTCAGCAGACATTACATGACCTTAAGTTATCCAAGCAATCCTAGAGAGAACTCCTAAGAAAAAAAAATCTGCTTAAATGTATGTACACGTTAATGTTATTCACAATAGATCAGTAATTATTACACTTACTTTGCAGGTACATTATGAGAAACCTGATATAAACATTAGCATGTCTGAATGTTCTAAGAAAATGCATTTAAACCTGAAGATTTCACTATGTTAGTAGAATTTATGGAGAAATAAAGATGGAAAATGATGACATATACCTTTCTCCCTCTGCTTCTTCTCAAGTCTGTGTATACACTTGCACAGCACACAATTTTAGGTGCAGTTTTCATCAGCTGCCAATTTTAGGTGTAGCCTTCATCAGCTGCAAACATGTATTATAGCAACAGAAGATTGCTTCAGGTCAGTGAAGAATGACTGCAATGTACAACAACAGAGCAATGAAAAAATAAAGAGTATTACATGTCATCTAGCTTTGACATAAAATACGGTATCACATTTTTTCATTTTGGGCACTGATGTGTCACTCTCAATATTGAGCACACACAAGAACTACTGTAGACAAATTGAAGGTGCCTAGATTCAAACATATAACTGTCACCTATGTTTATCAAATCAGAACCCTACCTGCCTAGCTAACCAGTCTTAGCTGCAATTTTATGAACTGATGGAAGTTAAATAACTTATATCTATGAATATGCAGGGGAAAATATGATGCACATTAAAATGTGAAGTTTTGTGCATGTATATATATATATATATATATATATATATATATATCACGATAAGCAAAAGAAATGTACACATGCTGCCATGTGCTGTGGATCTGAATAACAAAACTATGCAGTCATGACTGCATGTCATCACATTACTCACTGCAATAATCCACAACTATAAGAGTTTAGAGTTCCATCTGTCAGTTTGCAATATATTTGTCTGCACTTCAAATATATAAATAGACATTAAAGGGACTACTGTTCAACTGTGAGATTTAAAACATACACATGTAATTTGGGTAGGAGGGCAGTCAATGAAAAGAAGTCATGGATTTCACCATAATGTGGTATAATTCAAGCTGTGTAGGTTAACTATGTATTACCCAGGATTTACACATGCATTATTTTTAACAGAAGCATGATGTGTCTAGAAACTTTGAAGACAGCATAGATATGTGAAATCATCTGCGGTCTAAGCACTACAGGCACCAATGCACAATGACCATACTAGATGGGTAAAACTCTGTATGGCATAACTTAGTAACCAAGCATAGATCTCCCATATGTGTTATTAAACAGGAAATGCCAAACTGTCAAGATATCATTCAAAATATGCCACACTGAGATTTGAACCTACACATATTCAAAAAACATTTACACTGGCTTATTGATGAAACATTGAGCTAATGGACATCACACTTTCTTTAATGTTGTAAAACTCTGTGGAACAATGACCTAATATGCATTTATCCATCTTATAAAACTAACATGCTAGCATGCTAAGTTTAGCTGCCTTAATTTGCAAAGAAAAGCATTAGAATGTACTTTTGAAAAAGAAATAGTCATTGAAGGCATTATTACACAACTGTGCAATTCATTAGTACACATCTCCACATACAGTGCTAACCCTACAGCCATAAGACAGTATAAGGATTACAGATCAACACGTCTTATACTTGCATTGTGTTTACAGGACTCACGCAATTTCAACCATGCTGACCTGCACTGGTCTTACATTCATTAAAGTGATGAAAGCAGACAAGGATTATAAAATAATGTGATATATGTTATTTAATGCTTACTAATGTACATATCACTCAGCATTCACAAAAAAGAAGTACACTGTTTAACATTTCTAGAACTTTTGTGGGTAATGAAGAAATGCATAGTAATCAGCAGCCTACATGCATAGGGGCAATGCATCATGGCCAAGCTTGGTGTGTAAAAATCTGTACTGTATAAGTTGCCCAAACAAACATGTCTTCCATATGTGATGTGCAATATTACATTAATCACCACAAATATTTTAAAAATTAAAATACATTGGGATTTGAACCCACTCCTAGGAAAACAGCAGTAATTTTGCCATACTGCTTAACAAGCTGAGCTAAGGGGCCTCACAATTTGCTCCATGTTAGAAAAGCAGATATTATGAAACAGGAGTAGTAGTTATATGTCTGAAGCCAGTATTAGTATATAATCATAACAAACAGTCCTGCGTAATGTGTACTCTGGCCCAATATAGTTGCAGAAAAACTTAGAATCTGTCAATAGACAAATATTAACAGTAATGAACTGAACTTAAATTCCTCCATATAAATTAATATTACCAATGCAGGTACCCGTAGGATGCACTTAAAACACAGACTCAAAGAAATAGACATGCTTACTACATACATGTATGATAAAGTAGGTGTTAAGGTGTGGATTATGGGACTTACTGTAGGTATCTGTTGGCTTGCATTGGACATGTGTGACCCTACAATTGAGATCCTCTGCATTCTTCTTATATAGGTCATCATAGTGGTGGTGGACCTGCACATTAGTCCAGTAGATCCTAGTCTGTATATGGTGCTCCCTCACAGTCCAGTTCCCTATACCAATCATTGCGAAGTTCCGGGAGCATGCTCACATCCTTTGCTCATGCCCAGCACAGACAGTGAGCGTCTGGGTAATCTCTTCCTCTGTTCAGTTTGTTGTCCAGACCCATTGAAGCCATTACTCAGTCAACATCTTCACTATTGCAGTTGTAGAAAAATGCCTTCCAAAATATGCTAACTGAGGTCCCACTCAGTTCGCAAGTAGCAATGGTACCAGCAGGAACTGTATCAATATTACATTTTAAAGTTGGCATATATAGGATGATATCAAACTATTGGAGGGCATTGGGCACATTTTATTGATAGCACTGTTTAATTATACCTTTTGGGTAGTTGCAATGAGCACCTTACAGGTATGTCAAGCTATTCGTTAACACACCAAGTTTCAAGAACTTACACAGACATTCACAAATTGGGTCCCAAAACATTGAATAGTAATGAACCGCATTAATTATGTATGGTGCACATGGTAATTACATATCTATGTTACCAAGTTTCTGTATAAATCAAGTGAAACATGGTTTCATGAATATGTTTCTTTAAATTGCATTACCATCTGTCTGTCTGTTATATAAATAGGGGGTTAGAATTAAACAATATGCATACATATAGGTAAATATCCATCAGTAACAAGGAGATTGTACCCATATGCAGTTGTATAGAAAAAAGAATCCCGCCCTGAAGAAGTACAGATACAGAAGGAATTAACATATATCCATAGTTATTGCAGAATAACTTAAAATGTCTAGTGTATGTTTACGGAGACTAACGACTTACCGAGATTTCTGTAAGTCATATGTTCAGCAACTGATTTATAGATACACTCTGATGCTTGGTAATATAGTAGCATTTGTGGATATATTCAATCTGATAGAGGCAACATTAGGATGGCTTTAACTTTATATTGTTTCTTGTGGTTATACGTAGCCACAACTGCATAATAGTTAATTTTAATATGGTGACATTTTTCTTTCCTGTTTCTGTATAAATTCCAGTATATATGTTGTGCAACATAAAATGACAGTAACATTTGTTATGATGTATATCAGTGACTGTGATAATATAGATTCATAGATAGTCACTAGGCCAATGGCCCTAGGGCTATTACAAGCCTAGCCATGTTACACCCATGTTCCTAATTGACCTTGGTTAGACGGTTGTTATTCACAGACCGAGTCTGTAATCAGCACCAACTGTCCATGTCCATAAGAGACATAGGTGCCATCCCTGCCATGAATTTATGGTCTCTATCCAATTGTCTAGGTTACACTTTAAAATGGTTATTGAAGAGCTCTGCTTCATATGAAATGCGAGTTTATTTCATAGGAGCAGCAATATCTGAGAGATATATCTGTTTTATTAATGTCATAGGCTAGGTTAAGATCCTTGGAACGAGTGACTCTTGTTCCTTTTGATCTGTGGATATGCAGCATTTCCATTAGGGCAGGGTCAGAGACTATTCTCTAGACCAGGCACAAGTCACCTCTGAGCAGTGTATAGGATACAGAGTACAGTGATAGGGTTTTCAGTCATCCTTGTAGGTTATGTTTTGGAGGCCCTGAATTTTCTTGGTGAGAAACCTCTGTGGTCTCTTCAGCTATTGTGAGTGTCTTGTGAGGTACATGCAAAAGGGAGCACTGTACTCTATTAGTGGTCTAATGAGTGTCAAGTACATTGGAGTTATGACATCCTTAGTTTTAGATGTGATGCCCTTACTTATAAGATACACGGCATAGAAGGCTTTCCTTAAAACTGTGGACACATGGTGATCGAAATTAAGATTGCTACGAACTTGTGTTCCCAAATCTCACACTACTGGGTTTGAGCTTGTGGGGGCGAGTGCTGTCAATATTGTAATTTGCAGGGACTTCCTCTTTGCCAAAAGGGATAATAATGCACTTTTTGTGTTTAGTTTTAGTACATGGCTTTGGCACCAATCATTTGTCTGTGTTATCCCCTTTTGTAATATGTTAACATTGTTTGCGGACTCTATGATTGTGCCCAGTTTGCAATCATCAGCGAACTTGATAAGCCACAGGCTGTCTACTTTCGCCTGGACTTCTGAGAAATAGAGTCTAAATAGTAGAGGGCCCAGCACAGATCCTTGTGGTATGCCACTGGTAACTGGTCTACTGGTAAAAGTGGAATCCCCAATATTAAATGCATTCTACATTCTTGAGGTAGACATGCCATTTGAATTTGGATGCGCATGTAACTGTGGCAAAAACATTGATATAGTACTGGATTTTTGGCTCAGTGGTTATGTGTTTGACCCTGACTTGTACTATCTACTGACATGGGTTCAGTTCTCACTTCTGCACATATGACTTGTCAAAATTGTTAAATGAGTTGATAGATGTGCTGATGTTGTTAGCTCATATGGATTACATGTTCATTCAGATTATCTGTACATAACAGTTGTATACATGACATGGATTGTTCTGCATAACTATGTTCTGTAAATGAGACGTGAGACATTCAATTGACATATGCTTTTAACATTATCATCTCAGTATGTGAGCCCTAATATAAAATCTTAAGATGTGCATATCAACCTGTCTTCCAGATGTTGACCAGAAATAAAGAAGACAATTTCTCTACCTTCTTGGATGGGCAGGCAATGCTGTACAGAGGAATCAAGTGTGGACATATCTGACACACACGATTGGTGCTGTGGGTGGTGACAACAGATCAAGTTAGTAATCTTTCATGAGGCTAACAGACTGCACTGCTATGAGAAGGCAAGGAGGGTCACTAGAGGGGGCTACCATTGCCTCTCCCAGAGGAGATAACTGTGTTTCTGGCCTCACATCATACCACCATCTGGGATTGTTGGATACCCAAGGAAGGTATTGAAGCAGGTGTTCCAGGATGTACAGGTATGTCCTGCATTCGCAAACACTTCAGCATGCACCATTTATCATTAAAGGACTTTAATTCACAATTAGTACCATATTGTCATATTTGTGTTACAGCAGCAAAAGTGCACTGTGATTGTGAAAGCACACTTGATGTGGCTGTACAGCTTAAGTGTTATAGTCTGTTATCTTACCAACACAGAAAATGCATGACACTTTCAGCAATGTGTGGCACTGTGTTTTTCAGTTGTATAGTTCCCTCAAAATCTGTGCAGCAGCTACACATTACCCAGGTCTCCCTATACTGCTATTGTGATCCATAGCTGTTGTGTTCCTCTTCCTCCTGTTATGACAGTATACTCAAATGTTGATGTTTGTGTGGCATTTTAAACTTCATATACATCATTGCAATCATGGGCAAGGACGCTGCTTGTACAGACAGACCTGGTAAGGATGTTCATCTGGTTGCTATCATACAGCACTGTTTAGCACACATGTGATCTAGGCTATTAATGTTGCCTTGTTCCCTACACAGGTACATCTGGCCAATATGTGTGTCTGTCATTGAAGTGTGTCGATAGCATATTAGCATAATTCATGGTTGTTGTGTCCTTTTGCTTCCTGTTATGGCAGTGGAGTATACTCACATGTTGTTGTTGTTTATGTGCCATTTAAATCTACACATACATCATCACAAGACATGGGTCAGGAATCTGCATGTACGGGCAGACAGACAGACAGAGTTAATACCAACTAGATCATTTGGCATCTTGTCCTGTTTCCCACACACACAAAAAATGCCTGCACAATTGTACAACTACTAACACACACTAAGCTCCATAGGAAGAATGAACAATGGTACTGGTATTCATTTATGAAGCCCTGATATCATCACTGCTTCGTAAACAAATGCCATTAATGCAGTGCTACTCCATCATCACCTGACGATCACACTCCATAACAGCCTGCTCCTGGGGTTGCCACCCCATTCATACTGCCCTAGTTACAGCTCTAGAAATCAGATAATAAAAGTATGAAAACTAGTTAGAACCATGACACAGAGCATATCTCTCAACTGTACAGATTTGAGTGGAAATTCCAGATTTTTGTCTCATATTGTTGGTCTGTCCTTCATAAAATTTGTGATTTTCTGGCAAATCACTGGGGAATTGAAGTCACTATATAATGACAGACATACGAATATCAGATTTCACATCCTTCAGAAAATACATGCTAAAACAAAATCTATTATTCTAGCAACTTTCTAAATTTATAAGAGCAGTATTTGAAATCTGTCCCTATTTTGGGCCTTTGTCTCCCCGTTATTTTTTGCTTTGTCTAGATTTCTTACACTATGAGATTAAGAGGTACAGAGCAGAGATAGGGCATGGATCTGGACCACTGGTGACTTGCATTCAGGAACAGATCTGCACTGCCAGTATGGCTAACTAGGGTAAATGGGATGAATAAACTATTGGCCAGCTCTCATATCCCAATGGGGAAGGTTTGGAGGAACTGAATGAAGACACTGATCTGTCCCAGGTTGTCTTGTTCAGTAGTGGAAGACATCTTGATGGCATTACACAAGACATTCCACATAGTGTGGGACTATGATTGGCTGCTGCATGAAAAATAGTTCCTGGCTTCTTGCTCACAACTCCCCATAGGATCCCTTCTACAGAAGCTTATAAATGAGTTACTGTGGGGTCAACATCCCAAAGAGTTGGAGGAGGGTCCAGTTAAATCAGGGAAATTTGGTGATAAATGGAGAGCGGCATTAAATAAATAAATAAAAGATCAAAAGCTGCTGATTGTTTGCTTTGCTGTATTTGAGTTAAATTTATGTCTGTGATTTCAACTTTGCTGTACTCTAATTAATATGTTTTGTGACACAGACCAGATGGTGATAACTTTCTAAGACATTGGTACAATAGATGTACATTTTACAACCATCTTACCTAAGTCACAGCTATGTTGACTCTTCCTTCAGTTATCAGATTCACTGGACATCAGATGAATATACAACTGTTGCATGCAAAGGCATGTAATATGCATATTGATGATCATCATTGTATATGTAACTATGCATGTGCATATTGATTAATGAAACTAAATATGCATATGTATGCATATCTTCAGTAAGGTACTAAATGTATTGTGCAGACTACACCACCAAATATTCAATTTTTTACTGATTTTATCTTTTCAATTACTGTTTTACATTCATTGCAACAGGGTGAGATCATTTGTTTATTCCAATAAGTCCACTGAAATGGGTTTCTAAAGGAAAATTTTTCTGAATATGTTGTCATGTAGTTGGTTTTCTTCTTGAATTCTGTAGTAATAACAGATTTTTACAGTATGGATTGGATTCAATAAACCCTATATGGTTCGCTAAAACCATGTGCATGTTATGGCGCAATGCGCACATGGTAACATGCTGATTTTTATTCAATAAACAGCACAACATGGTGTGTAGATTTGTGCAAAAACTGTAAACATTATGGCATGGTAATTACAACATAAGCAGCTGAATTATGCTAATCAACCAATCCAAGATGGCAAAGCTCTTCAACAATCTATAAAGCAATCATGTACACTGAGTGTAGGTTTTGCCCTCGAATTCCAAAAACAATTTGAATACAGCCATGGAAATTACACTACACAGAGAGAGAATGTTAGGGGCTTCTGCTGCTGTTCTGCATGTGTATGTGCAACAGACTCAACTCTATGCTGCTGTTGCTGCTGTTAATGGACCTCAGCCTAGAAGGAGAAGGGTGTTTAGACCCCATTTAACATTTCCTGGTCTGCATGAGGTGAAAATAGTAGAGCACTACAGGGTGGATAGAGACATCCTCCAGGAACTCTGCAATCTGTGTCATTCTCAACTGAGAGCAAGGACAAAATGAGGGGAAACAATACCTGTGGAGACTAAGGTATGTGTAAGGTAGAGGTTGGCATAATGGTTAAGATTTTATTTATTTTATTTTACTTATATATTTAACATTTGTTAACCGGAAAAGTCCGACATGGAACGAGCCAATTTTCAGAGGAGGCCTGGGAAGAAATGCTCCAAACGCATGCCTTTGTAGACTGAAGATGTTTACCTTATATATCTTAGGTACAGTGTTTGATTCTCACAGGGGTAATTGGCTAGGCTTCAAGTAGCCCCCAAGGATAGCTAGCCTAGTACTAATTTATGGGCTAAATTATTGGCCAGGCTTGTAAGAGCCTCCAGGCCAATAGCCTACTAACTTCCTATGATCCTATGATCAACAGGGGACATGCTGGGGATGTCACAGGCATCAGCATCCAGAATCCTATATCAATTTCTGAATGCTATGCTACAGCATGCCATGGACTATATGTAATTTTCCCATACTCCTGGGGACAGACCTACAACTATGCAGGATTTCAACCCCACAGTATACTTCTCTGGAGTCTTGGGTGACATGGACTGCATGCAAATTGAGATCAAAACACAACTTAGGGAAAGGGAAGGGTCTACATAAACAGAAAGGTCATGTGAAAAGCTAAGGAAATTATCCTGCATGTGTGTGCTGGCAACCACAGCAGTTACCACAACTCCTATATATGTCACAAATCACAGCTTTACCACAGGTTTCCCAGGAGGGAAATCCCACAAGGTCATTTATTATGGGATGCAGGGTATGCACTCAAACCATGGCTGATGACTCCCATCAGAAATACACACACTACCACAGAGGAATGCTATAATGAGGCACACACTGAAGAAAGAAATATCATAGACTGTACGACTGGGTTGCTGAAGTCACAGTTTTGGTGCCTAGATACATCAAGATGGCACTATAGTATGATCCTAGTATTTGTGCTGAAATTATCACTGCCAGTGCTATCCTAAACAATATTATCCTGAGAAAGCAGCTGCAACAGGAGCAACATGTAAAGGAGCTCACATCTCACCACCACTGCCAATGTCACCACAGCCACATGCATGTGGGGACTCAGAGAGGGAACCACCTGTAGGTGTAGGTACACATAGGTGTGCACAATATGCCCAAACCCTGCAAGAGGCAAAGGGTAGCACACATGCTGACCACCTAAGGGGTAAATTGTTTATCCTATACACATACATACAGTAAAACCGATGCCAGGCAATGCTCCCACAGAGTCATTCCAGAATTACAACAGTTGTAACTAAAGGACCATCAAGATAAATGTTGAACTTTGAGGAGGAAATTAAAAGAGTAAGAACACAAATGAATGGCTGATAATTGCACACTGTTACTTGAAAATGTACCTAAGTAGAATGTGTGTGAGTTGTCCAGCAAATACATCAATATGTGACAAGACTTACCTATGTTGGCATATTTCTGATGTTTATCATGTTTATCAGCTAACAGGCCTCATGCATTGAAAATACATAATACAAAAAGGAGTCCAAATCTCTAATTATCCATACATTTTAAAAAATGGAGTAATAAGTCTCACCGATGTATCAATTTCAAGGTGGCAATAACAACAGCAAAAGTCTGTAAGAAATCAGTAAAAGTCTCAAAATAGCATCACCAACACATATATACTAAGCACTCAGTTAGTTATGCACCCCGTGCATCAGAAAAATGCATATGTATCCCTGAATCCAAAAGATAGAAACAAGATGAATGCATGGTTATCATCATTTGCACAGGGTTGGGTTTGGGGGGCAAAAGGCCAAGGCTGACACAAAAGTAATGAGAATGTGTGAGTAGGAAAAACAGGCAGGTAGAAATGTAGCTAACAATCAAATGGCCACTGAGATAGAATGACCTGAAAGCCCCCAGAATGTCTCATGTGTGTATCTCTGTATGGGCACTCGATGTGAAATGTGTGTTTGAGTGTCTGCATGCACACAGTCAAGCTTTGTGCTAGTTTTATATCTTGACATGTCAGCCAGGTGTGAGTTGCTCATGGAAAAAGTATCAGTTCATCATCATTACCCCTGACCGCAAGAACTAGCTCTGACAGGAGTTGTACTGGCATGTCCATGCCCATGTCAGATGTGCTGGTGCTACTCGAACATGATCCATGGATGAGCTCTCCTCATGACTATGCCTAGATCCTTGATCCCATGACCTACCACATCTGGGTGTGGACACCTGAACAACTTTGAAGAAGCAGTGGAAGTAGACTCACTACAGGAGTAGGATCATGCACGGCCATGATGGCTAACAACAGATGATAATGCTGACCTTTGGCTACATGGATGGTGTTGCCCCTCTCTACAGATGGTACATCACAGACATTGTCTGTCCCATCATGTCATCCATCTGATCCATTGAATCAGCTACAAGGCAGAAGTAGTCATGCATGTTAGCCTGTGCCTCATCTAGAACCCTTAGCATGTCCTCAGAGGCCCTAGTGGAACATGCCTCTGCCACCATGATAGCCATAAACATGCATCGAGTGGCACATAATGAGACACCGGTATCATGTGGAGGGTGGACAACAGGCCAGAACCAACCCTCTTATGTGGCACTTCACCCACACTTTGGCTATGGCCAGAGTCAACTGGCACTGGATCCACAGTAACCAAACTACTCAGACCAAGTGTGTTATCCTGAACCTGTCCAATATCTGCGGGCTCAGTGGAATTGGTATGTATAGGTATACTGACTGTGTCTGAAGGAAATATGGAGAATGGGTGAATCACAACCTCAGTGTCAGATTCAACCTCTGCACACCCGAACTGTGCCTCTGTTTAGCTACCATCTTCATTGGAGCCTACCAATACTCTGACATCAGGTGGTAGGAATCCTACTCTTCCACTGTCAGGATCACCTGTGATAAGAAGCCACAAACACAGGAATGAAACTGCTACTACACTAAATATCAAACCAGTTTATATGATAACACAGTAACACTGGTCACACAATTACTGATGGTACAGCAAAATAGACACTCATTAGACCCTCCTCCCCTATACAGATAATTATATATCTAAAGAATGGCCATTAATAAACAAATGAACATTTGCTTACCATGTGCAGATGTCTCCATACCTTGCAGGGAGGATGTCCATGGAAGAAATGAAGCATGGAAAGAATGGCAATTAACCATCATAATGGGAACAACACAGGGGAGAGTGAATTCACAATCACCCATTATACAACGCCCCCCATTAATATTCAAAAAACGTGCACGCTGATTGGTCAGCGTGCACGTTGTAAATCAGAGTTATAGTAATGGAAAAAGGTCCGGTCGCCAGAACTTTTTCCATTACTATAAATCTTTTTT
This sequence comes from Protopterus annectens, assembly GCF_019279795.1. Lineage (NCBI taxonomy): Eukaryota > Metazoa > Chordata > Ceratodontiformes > Protopteridae > Protopterus > Protopterus annectens. The sequence goes on along the minus strand of NC_056729.1, from coordinate 236,935,485 downwards.
TTTTTTTTTTACAGCAATGGAGAACGCAAGATATCCATTGCTTCACACTGTCTCGCTATGTTAAACTCGTTTAACATAGCGAGACAGCATTAAAAAAGCAACGGACATTCTCCGTTGCTTTTTCTAAAGCTGTCTCACTATGTTAAACCCATTTAACATAGCGAAACAGTTTGTAAAAAGCAACGGAGATCTTGCTTTCTCCATTGCTTTTGCCCACAGCTCTGATGTACTGCGTAGGCATATGCATGCGCAGTACATCAGAACTGCCACAGAATACCAGACAGCTGGGGAAGGGCAGCAAGGAGGCATTATACAATGCCATTATTTAAGAAAATTAATTATTTTTTTTCTTAAATAATGTCATTGCATAATAGCAATAACCCACTTCTGGGTGTGGGTAATGCTGGATTTACCCACGGTTGGCTTTGTTTGGTCACTCGGGCTTCGCCCTCATGACCAAACCACGACAACCGTGGGTAAATCCAGCATTACCCACACCCAGGTTTGGGTTACTGCTATATTATGTCCTATAAGAAATAGCTGAAAATGAAATGTTGCTGAGACATCCACCCACAGCCATGTGTACTGAAGAACTCTCTTGTATAAATCTATTTACTTATCAAGAAATACAGAAAGACATCACAAGAAGTATTAGTGAAACGATATATTTTATTATACATACAAAAATACACTTGCAATATGTAAGCTTACCTGGAAGCTGCTCCTGGGACACTCTTGTACTCCCAGCTACATCAGTATCAACATCAAGCCCACAGTGTGCAATTTCCACTGAGCGATCAAGATCTCTGAAAGGAGACAGCAACTTCTCATTTGGTGTTAGTGGCGGCTAGGTAGCAGTATCACCCCCTGTAGCCAGCTTTTCTCAGGCATCTGCAGCTGCTTTCCTCTGGGCTGATGAAATCATATCAGTAGCCCAATGACACAATTGATCATAATTCCTGCTGCAGCCTCCTACTATGTTGACATCATTGATTAACTGTTTCCAAATCTCCTTTCTGGCAGGCATATCCCCATGTCCTCTCTCAACCAGAAAGGCTCCATGGTGCCTCAAAGCCTGGATTAACCCCTCATTTTCTGAGTCACTGAAAGGGGGTTTCCAAGGATTTGTAGGCTTGGGTGCCATAATCTTACATGACATAAAACAAAGAAGGATAAAACAAATAAATATAACATAACTGATGTCTTGCTTACTTACACATTTGTCAACATTAAGCTGTGCAAACACACTTTTCATTTAGTAAAACTAAAGGTTATATAGTTGTTCCACCTCCCCCCACACAAATCAAAGCTTGTACAAACCAATGAATACCACATATGTAATGTATTATGTTTCCCACAGAAATATCAGGATGCTTACACATTTTCAACAGAAAAGCACTTGAAACACACTTTTGCTTTTGGAACACAGAATAGTAGGTGTGTCCCCCACACCCAGAACAACAAACAAATGAAGGTTTGTTCTAAAAAAGGAATACCACAGAACTAATTGCATATATGCTTTCTACACAATTATCAGGATGTGTACACATTTACAACAGAAAAGTCAATTTATGAATGCCAGTCACTTTTCACTGTGCCCACCACACCCGCAGATGTTGACCTTGGGCATCTCAAAAGCATAACACCAGTGTCAATGACATGCACATTACATTTCTCTCTATTAGCACAGAATATTGTAAAATCAATTTTTAAAAATAATAGTTGTGCTGAAAAAATAAGCTGTCTAACACAGAAATATAAGTGCCTGCCAAAAATGCCTTTGCTAATACTGAAGCATAAGAAGTGCATACCCATCAAAGTTATGTTTATTGCTGGATATATAAATATATTTGTAATATTTTTCAAAATTTAGAATGTACCTGAATAATACAAGCACACCTTAGCCAAATTATAAGCCTTCTCTACTGTGAAATCTCCTTCAAATGAATAACAAACTTCTGTTTTGTCCAAATACGCAAGTCTCATCACCTTCAAGTTCCCTAGCTACACTATTGCCTTTTTATAGTGAAGATTCAACCCTCTGAGCACCGTGAATATGCAAATGAGGTGTGAGCTCATTAGAATTGCTGAATACCAAACTTTTGACATTGTATAACATATGTAAACATTGCAGCCTATGCACCATTGTTAGATGATGATGGCTTGCAACTGTGAATGATTAGTGTGAAAGAGAAGGAAAACACAACTGCAATTCAGACAAGTTTCACTGCAGTGGGTGTGTCAGTGAGGAAACAAAAACTGTTGAACTAACTTCAGTGAGCTTTTAAATGAAACAAAACAACACACGTATCATTTTTTTTCATTAATAGCCAAACTCTCCTGCTTTTGCTGAAAACTTTTTTCACCAAACTCTCTTGCTTTTGCTGAAAACATTTTTCACTGTCATGTATTTTTATAATGCATTTAAAGGAAAATGATACAAAATGCACTATAGACTGCAGGGAAGGTGCTCCTTGCAAATGTCCAGCAGGTTTCTTTGAAGAATGCTATATGCACCACTTTTAAGTTATGATTTTGATACATTTGCAGATCTGACCATTGCTGGCTGCAAACTGTGTAGGACATCAATGAGCAATTTATTGAATTACCATCTATCCAACCTATCATCATATCATTGAGATGGCTACTTCCAGGATCTTTTGACTTGTGCAGTCACCCAAATGGACTGAGTAGGAGATGCTAACTGTCTACGCTAGAGTAGAGCATTGCACGAGATCCATACCACAAAACTTTGCAATGATCGATATATGGAAGGGGAAGGTGAAGGAACATTGACACCATACTGGAATCTATAGAACTGGAGTGCAGGTTTGCCAGTGCTACAATGACCTGCATCAGAGGGATGCTTAGGATCTTCATCAGAGGGTTGCTGAGGTGTTGAGATAGATGGTGGATGCCTACAGTAAGTGTCACAATCCTACATATACATGGACATTTCTAAGGGAATCAGAGATGTAGCTTTATCTCATATATCACATATATGCCTATTAAAGCCATTACGTATCTGTTCTGATAATTAGCTCATCTAAGAAATTGAGAAGGCAGTATTACTTTTCCAATAATTATGGGTTTGATTCCCATGGGTTTATTTGTTTAATAATATTTATCATGTACATACTAATAAACATTTCATACGTTTCTGTTTTCCAACATACACATATTTCTCTGTTACCCTTAATACCTTGAGAGTATCGCCAAGTCTTTCTGTTTATGTGTGAATAGTAACTCATACAGACATTTCTTAGTACGTTCTGCTTAACAAAGTAAACAGTTTTATTAAACTCCCCATTTGTTTAACACAAGAGCACTGCATGTCTGACTGTCTAAATATATCTTCTGCTTTGTAAAGCTTGATATCTGGCAGTTTTGTTGAGCATGAGAGTCTATAGTGTTATGTTTCAGTATTCATACATTATCTGGAGGAATACAGATAAACACACACACACACACACACACACACACACACACACACACACACACACACACACACACACACACACACACACACACACAATAGTAGTTTAGTAATAAGAAAAGTGTAATGTAGGTAGGATCATCCTGTAAAGTAAGAAGCCAATTTGTATATATCTTGGCTAAGAGTGGGTTCAAATCAATGTTGTTGTGTTTGTGTGAAAGTTTTGAAAATGCTACTACACATACCTTTTTATTCATATTAATGGTTATTTTGAACATGCTTATGACTTCAGTGTTTTTTCTTTGGATTTCTAAGAATATCTCCATAATCATTAATGGTCTGCCAACAGCAGTTCTTTTAGTACAGTTTCATGTGTAAAGCTTTGAACATACTGGGCTAGCTCTGCAAAAAGAATGTAGAATATGATAACGTTTACAAATTGAATTTCAAGTTTAAGTGTGTCATTATTTATTAATTTGAATTCAACATCCTTCTCATACTTCTAGACTCCCTTGATTCTTAGTCTCATGAACATTATCTTGTGTTTACTCGCCGATAATAGTGTGCTTGACCATTCTGAGGATTTTTCCTCATGTAAATATGTATATACTATTGAATGACTAACCATTTTCATATAAGACCACAACTCTTGTGAGAGTGAACACTATAATTGTATCCTTGTATTTTGCTTTTGTATGCTTTATCTACTTAACACTAGTGTTTTTCTTTTGATATTTTTGTGTGACTTGAGAATCTATAGTATCTCTTAGATATAATTTGCATTATTAATTCAAACTACTGTTGTATCTAGGTTTTTTTTACATCAGGTTTTTCCCTATTGGAATACAGAATATAAAATCCTAGATATGTAATATGTTATAAAGCTTTGTAATGTACCAATTTATATTGTAAATATCATTGTCTTGTCCTATTTTGTTGTTGTTTGTGGAGCTTTTCTCCCCATGCCTCCACTGAAAATGGACATATATCCAGCTGGACTAGCCTGGTCAACAAATGTAAAATAAATAAAATAAAAAAATAATACTTCTATTTGGAGGGAGTGAGTTGGCCAGATATATATTTTCACTGTAGAACAGGGACATCCCCTGATATCAGGGATACGTTTGAGTTATAATTAATAATTTAACAAGGAACAAATGTGCATATTTTATGCACTCCCACCTCAAATACATTTCTGTGTATGTGATGTACAGAAATTTGTAGCTGTCTGTTAACAGCAGCTATATGTTACATGATAGTGATCCACTGTCTGGGGTATTAAAGTTTACAGTTTTGTTTTTGTGTTGTGACTACTGTGCTAACTTGCATTTATGCTTGCAATTTTTTTTTTCCATGAATGAAAAGCATGTTGTACTTCTTGAAAAAGGCAATCCATTTTCTCTATTGCTACTCCATCAGTGCACGGTCATACTTCTTGCAGTTCTGAATCTCATGTCGTTCAGTCTATGTTCAAATCTCTTCCAATATGGGTATGAATCATTCCGAACCGTATGTGCAGATTCTGTAATGTTCTTCAAGTTAAACATTAGAGATCATGAGCTGAACAACATATATAAAAGATATTTTATACTTACATATTTCATACATGCTTTTTACTTTTTGCAGTTGATGAACAGCATACTCAGAACAGGACCCTGTGCAGTGAGTGGATGTTGAGGCTGGAGGAGCAGTGCAGGGAGAAATGAATGTTGATTGTTTTGTCAGATTTTGTTACTAAAATAAATGTGATCATTATTACAAGATCTTATTTTTGCCTTTACCATGTATAGTACTTACAATACAGGAAAACTCATTATGCATCTGTAAGCTAAGAGCATTTGTCAGGCAATACCTGTGATTACAATTATGAATTACATAAAAATATGTTTAAATGTGAGTTAGCAGCAAGCTGTGTTTGCTGAAGATAATGTTTTGAATTGTAGGCCACAACCTAGATGACGTATATTTACATGTAACTGTCACAGTGCTTTTTGATTTGCCTGCTATTTGTAATGTATGTGGTTTTCAGTGACTGATGTGTTGTGCATCGGCTGCCTATTCACATAATGATTTGGTGTCTGCTGTGTCAGTGTTCAAACTGTTTTTGCCAGGCCTGCCCTTCATTTCAACATGGGTATTGCATCTGCCTACAACACCTTCGGTGGTTTGGTTAAAGCACATTAGTATCCTGTGTTTAGGGATACTTGTGCACATAGACCTATCTGGTCAACATTTCCAGCTGTCTGTTACATAATCAGCAAGCAGCATCATGCTGTTTGCATTTTGTAGGGTAATACATAGATTACTAACAAATGTATGTAGGGCACTGATACATTTATAGACAGACAAGACGATTCATATGACACACACTACATTTTCACATAACATGGGCTGTCATTGTATGTATGCTTGTACATTATTACTAGTGTGTTTTGTTGCATTCCAAAAATAGATGTTAGATCAGCCAATGGCCATGTTGCCTTTCTCAACTATTTTGTATACGGCTTTTATATTTCCCACTGGATTGTCATCTCACTATATCTTCATTATACCAATATGTTAATTTGGTGATTGTTCATATGACTCATTACTTGTATAGACACCTGGATTACAGTTGACATTCACACACCAACATAGATTTGCATGGCACACATACAAGATAGGAAACATGGAAATAGTAGTATTCTCTCAGTCCACTGGCCAATATACTGAGGCATGCATTACACATTTTAAGCAGTGCAGGTCACATGGCTAGATTTATGTTATCATTTTCGCAATGTTCTTTTGCAAGGTAGACTCGTGTGTGTTGTAAAACACAGTGTTATGGCATGTTTCTCTTCAAATGTCAGGATATGTAAGTGTGCTGGCTGTGTGCACACTTGTCATGCATAATGATGGCTGATACACAAGTGTTCAGGTAATGTCAGGATTTCTACTAGTAAGCTGTAACATGGCCTGGAGTTAGCCGCTTACATTATGTAATGGATGCAGTGGCCCTGACATGGGCCTCTATTGAAAACATCCATAAGTATAGATAACAGGACAAAGGGAATGTGTTGTGGGCATGAGGATCCACACACTAGCAGCTAATCTGTTTATTATACTTGTTCTGCATAATCATTGTTGGCCATGTTGATTATACTTATTCTACATAATAAATTTTGGTCATTTACTCTGAGAATGTGTTTTTTATGACATCTGCAATGAATGTTGATATACCTTTATTCTCATATGCAAACCTTATTTGTCAATGGGATGTTAGTTAATGTCTGTTAGACTGCAGATATCCATATCAGTTTCAGTTTAATGTCAGCTATGATTTTCATAGGAATGTGCAGTCTGATAGACATTTTGTTTAAATTTGTTATGGTTTTGATTATTGACATACATTGCATACGGTGGTGCACCTGACTATGGCCATACTGTATTCTAAGGTTTCGGACTGACTGTTTTCTGCCTGAGCATTGTGTCACAGTGGGGATGTTATATAGTCATGTAGTAGCAGGTATGCATATGTACTTTTTCTTGCCTTGTGATTCTGAGAATGTATGGGACCTGTGAATACTCATTCATCAGACATCAGATATCAGAGATGAGTGTATGCCAGACCACTGCCCAAATCCTCCGATGATGATGATGACCATGATGGAGATGAGGATGATGATGATGAACCTCAACCTACATGTTCCAGCATCTCTGTGGCACCCCAGAGGAGACAGTGCCCAACATCCAACAAGATGATTATCGGGACCTGATCACGGAGGTGATGGCTGATGTCTTTTGGACACCTATGAGGTACATGATGGGGAATTTTTTCCAAGATGTGGCACAGGTTATTCAGGGAAACAGCCCAGGAGATATTCATGATGTTCATACCCATCAGGGCGGCGCTGAGGACAGTAAGTATTATATGTGTGATCAACTTGTGTAATGCTGCAACCATGGTGTTGCTATATAACCAATTGGACTGTATAGGTACACTTGCAAATGCATAGCATTTTGGTGTCATGCTTATGAGATACACAGCCAAATGTACACTGCAGATGTCATGTGACATTTAGCATTGTGTTGCAACAGGTGCATGACACACTTTACCACATTAAACTTTCATTCAACATTCAGCTGTCTGTGTGTTTCAGAAGTTAACGTGCTGCTACTGCTGAAAGAGTTCCACCGTATACATGTATGTGATTGACAGCAACTAACAAACAACATGCTGCCCATATTCCTCATATACCGCAGTGGAATGAATGTGATTTGGGTTTGCTGTGTTTTGGATGACACTTGTGCTGTCACACTGACATGCTGTCTTTGTGTGTGGTATGTGTTGGCAATGATGATACCATGTTGTATCATATAAATGTATTTGCTACATATGTGCAGCCCTCCTTTACTGAATGCATAGACTGACAATGTACCATTCATGTATACACCGTGGTAATGATAATTTATTGATTAAAATTACAGTATGCCTTCTTTGGCCTCTATTATATTTCCACATTCATTCTGTATTCATATAAATTTGCAGATTTCAGCAGATGGTGTACATAGATTTACATACAAACCTTTGCACATGTTCAATTCAATAGAGAAACACCATTGTACCTTGGGACTGTGAGCGGTCATTGACTTTGTGTTAATGTGAGGTAATGTTGCTCACAAGACTGTCCATTGCTCAGCCATACCAACAGTCAGTAATATCTAACCACAGGTAATTTTCCACATGTTGTGTTACAGTGGCATGACAGTATAAATGTGTATGTGGTACCAGTTCTGAGCTTGCTCAGCAATAGCTGTTGCTGTTATGTGATTGCCCAATACTATACATGTGATTTATATATGTCCATTGTTGTTGACATTGGCACCGCAATCTGCCCATGTGACATATATTGGCCATTCACCTCAGTGTAGTTTGAGCTGACCTCAACAACAGCCCATGTGCTGTACACATGTATTTGCAACATATCCACTTATATTTTGTTGTCCTGCTTTATTGTTTACCTATGCTTTGCTGCCATGTCCACCCCCTTCCATCTTTGTAGGTATGTCCTATATATTGCAAATATGTGTGGTATATCTTAACTTTTATTAGAATTCTTGTTCATTTCCACCTAGTTGTCTTGTAAGGTCAACTTGTGCCAACTTTATGGCCATTATAAAGATGCAGGACATATGTATACGAGTTAATGGCTACTAGTAAGAATAAAAAGACCTGTGACTCGATAAAACCTCTGAAGAAGCCCAATGTTAATAGTGAAAGTGCTAAGTCAGTGATGCTACATTTACAACAAAGCTGTGGTTTTATCGAGTCATGGATCTTTTTATTCTTACTAGTGTTCATTCAACTTGGTGATCGAGTCAATGGCTACTGCTTGCAATACATCCTTGTTCTTGTTATACTTGTGTATTACATATTAACCAGTGTACATTGTTGAAATTCATGTGCACAGCCAGATATTGGTTGTATAGCATCAGTCATAGATTCATGGCCATATAATGTTACATGTAATTTGATGTGTGTAGGTGTGCTGACATTGCTTTCCAATATATTCCTTTTAGGCCAATGAAGAACACATATTTAAGCCTATACTTGTGTGTTTCCTCTGACATGGCATATGTCTGTGACATATGCATTCCATTGCACATCTGTTTAGGTTGAGTACACCTACATGTGTAAGTAGCAGACAGTTTGCTGCTATGCTTCAGTACTGATGTTTGGCATTATGCTTGGTTGTTTGCCTTTTCATCTGCATGGCCATAGGGTTAATTTTGTCTTCTGTTGGTATTCTACAGAATGTCATGGACTGCATTTGCTCATCTTTGCTTTGTTTGGCTTATACTTGCACAGCTGACAGACTGCTTGGATATTGGGATGAATATTCAATGTGTACTGTGATGCCTATTAATTATCATACAACACACAGCTGCTGTCAGTCATACACATCCAGGTTTGACTGCCACACAATTTACAACATGTCATACAGTAATAGTGCATAGGTACATATGTATTTCTGCACTTCTCAATGGCTAGCATGCATCCCCACTCTGTTGGTTAACATTCCCTTGCCTATGTTGTACAGTATGCCATCTACGTAAGTTCCCTTTCCTTAATGTTTATTTCCAACCTTTGTCTGTCATGTGTTGTGATATTTGTTATACGTTTACACCTGCTGTGTTGTCCTTCTTCTCCTCCTTCACTGTCTTTGACTTTCCTTGTACTCTCCAAAAAAATTAAAAATGGTGACTATTCCCCCATAACAAAAAAATTAAAAAATCGTCCACGCTCCTCAGACAGTCCCTAAGATTTTCCATACCCCAACTCTGCTATTCTGTTTCCCTATGTTCTTGTGTGTATGTGTGTGTGTGTGTGTGTGTGTGTGTGTGTGTGTGTGTGTGTGTGTGTGTGTGTGTGTGTGTGTGTCAGCTGCATTCCCCACAAATGTTCCATATTCATTGTTAGCTACTATTAACTGTGGCAATGTAGGCATGCTTGCCCTTTGCCTTAATTAATTTTGTTACCAGAAATGTTATGGATTGCGTTAGAATTTGTAATTGAATGCAAGTATAAATGACTTATGGAGATTCACGTAGTTGTCTCTAAGCTCACTGGAGAGATTGTCATAGATATGTATTTAAAAATGTAATGCAGCTTTGATTGGGATAGTATTTATGTAACTTTGTTAATGTACATCACGCTTTATGAGACAATTCTCATAACTTACAGAGTGGCTGATAAACAGTTTGCTGTTGCTGCTGAGAAACTCTGTTATGTCTAAGAGCACTTTATTTGTGGAAAAATAAAATGATGAAATAAGTTAATAATATAGTTGAATAGCAGCAATAAATCAGCAATAAATCAAGCGCTTTCATCTCTGTTCATTCAGAGACTTTTTCATGATAAAGCACACAGTCAACAGTCCCTTTTTTAAAATAGTGAAAGACAACCCCCTAATTACTCTCCACCGGTAAGTTACATTCATCAATTTGAATTCATAAATTATTCAACAGCTGGATAATTCTTTTTTTAAAAGTATAGAAACTGTATAAAAAATAAAAAATAAATACTCTCATTATAAACCATAAAATGCATAATATGTTGCAATAAAAACATTCACCATCAAACATTTAAAATAAACTGTATGTATATGTATATACACATGCACACTTCTTTTTTTACCTATTTATCTATTTAGTGCCTTCAATTTGAGGAAACATACTAAAGACAGGGCATCATTTATACCTTGCCAGCTTGTTGCAATCATTCTAATTTGCCATATGGTTTGACAGGCATGGGCATGAATATATGGAGATTGTAATCAAACATAATGATATTTTATTGAATAACTTAATAAAAGATGAAACAGAACTGGATAAAATGATTGTGCATGACAGGGCACATGCAGAGAATTTATTTGACTATAATCATGTGTTCAAGTCAATCAAACACCAAATTAATAACATAAAAACTTGGAAACTTAAGAAACTTGAACGGGACAGAATACAGTATAATCAGAACACTGCTTACCCTGAACCACCCAAATCAAAAAACTGGGGGTCCAGAAATGAGTTTAATGTGGTTAATGATGAAAATACTTTTTTAGACGAGGAACAGTACCCCCCTTTGAGGAAGTCTGAGAGGCTCCAACAGAAGTACAATATGGAGAACACAGCTCAAAGGACTTATATGACCAACAGAGGTCGAGGGGGACAGACAATAAATTGAGGGGGGAACTTGGAGGGGTGGTTATCAGGGCAGGAGATGAACTTTTAAAACACATGCCCTCCATGTCTTATAATGAAGAAAATGCTGGGGATTTTAATGTGTTCAGCTATTCCTTAGTCCCTATCGACAAACTTGCCTGTAATCTGCTATCCAGGGGCATGACTTTTGTACCAGAGACTGAATGTGATCTTGCTAATACTATAATAGATTTAAGACACTTTGTAAGAAAGCTGAACCTGAATATTTTGTTTAAATCTGTAGATTATATCAGTTATATCAGTAATCCTTTGCATATTTCTAGCATGTACAACCCCTCCCCACCATTGCATCCCACATTGCAAATGGTTGAGAAGTTATATGAATCTGATTTAAGGAATCTGAAAAGAGATGGAAGGGGTAATAACTTAAATGCTTATGAATTAGAATGTTTACAGGAACTGAAATGTAACTCTCGTCTCAGAATTATCAAACCAGATAAAGGGGAGGGGCTGTGACTATGGATATTATGGATTACAATCAGAGAATGAGAAATGTATTGATGAGTGGAACATATGAGAATTGTTCACTTCACCAACTGAATGGAGCATATAATCAAATTTGCAATGAGCTCAATTATTTGTTTATTGAAGGATCCATTTCCATAGATGACCTTAACTTCTTAACAGTATTGGACCCGAAGACACCTTGTATTTTTGGACTACCAAAATACATACATCTTTACAGGACCCCCCCATGAGACCCATTGTTGATGGGTGAAGTTCTATTACTTACCCATTAGCAAACTTTTAGACATCAAACTAAAACCTTTGTTAGCAAATGAAAATTCCTTATGTAAAGGCTCATCAGATTTTTTGGAGGGATTAACCAGTTGGAATTTAATGACGCAGGGATTTTTATAACCTTGTACGTGAAAGACCTATATACAGTGATACCACATGATCTAGGTGTGGAATGGTTTTGTGAGTACTTACATCAGAGATGAATTCCTCAACCAAAAATAAATGTTTATGAACAACTTTTAAACCTAGTACTAAGGAATAATTTTATATTTTTCAATAAAGAATACTTTCTTCAACAAAGGGGGTTGCTATGGGCTCACCTTCTGGTAGCCTGTATGCAAACATAGTCATGCTCCAATGGGAGAAAATGTTTTTAATAGAATCAGTCTTTTATAAATATTGTAGACTTTACATTCATTTTTTGGACAAATGTTTGTGTTTTGGGTTGGCCCACAAGGAATGATTAATGGATTTTTAGTGTATATCAACAACTCACCCAATTTTTATATTTCATCCACACTGTAGGAGTAAGAGAAATTGCATACTTGAATGTTATATTGGTAAAGAATAGTTCTTTAGGTGTGTTCCAATCTGAAATTTTCCGTAAGTAAACATATTCTAATAGCTTTCTGCATTTTAACAGTGCTCACCTCTACAAACGGAAAAAGGCCATCGTAAAGGGACAATTTGTAAGAGCTACCCACATGATTACTTGTTTTGAAAAAAATCCTTGGAGAATGTGAATTATTGAAAGAAATGTGTGTTAAAAGGGGTTATCCAATTATTTTAGTGAATGAGTTACTTATTGAAGTAGTAAATAAAAGAGAAAGAGGACACTTTAAAGCCATCCTTAACCAGGATATAAATGAACCTCATTTACTTATAGGGATTGACGACCTAAATGGATATACAGAGAGAGATGAGTTTGAGGAATTAATTGAGACCATAGGGGTAACTGATGCTAGAGTGGTAGATGCCTATCATTGGTCTAGTAAGGTGAGTGTGGAGGTGGAAACTGAGACCGTAGGAGCAGCATACTCTAGGTCACCATTGGTTACATCCTATAATAGGTCCAGTAAAATGATTGCAGACATTGTACATAAAATCAGGCTATTGTTAGATCATGCAAAGATGTTTGAGAATGGGTTGGTGAAAAACCGAACATAGTATACAGGAGGGGGGAACCCTAAAAAATCTTCTTGAAGCAAACATTAAGAAACCTATAGTAGGACCACAATGTGTCCACCTTTATCAGTCGGTCTGATGATAATATTGGTATTCATCTCTAGACCTCTCAATGCTGACCTTTCATCTCTAGTTAAATTAGCCATTTTAAAAATATCATGTTTCACATTGGCTTTAAAATTAAGGTCATATACATCCTGCACACACAGTTTTTCAAAAGCAGTTATTAAAGAGTTCATTCTAGGTACAAAAGTGCTTGGTTTCTTAAACTCCAACCCTCTAGATGTCTGGGAATCAACATTAGTATCACTGTGATCTTTATACATTATTTTTCAACATCAAGTTTCTGGTAAATTTCTTTAGGTCAAAAATCACTTCAGTATAATCTGAGGCAACAGAGGGTATAAAAGATAGTCCTTTACTTAGGACTCTTAATTCTGTCTCCATTAATACAATTTTCGAAAGATTGCATTTTAAACTTTTTTCATATTCATAAATCCAATGATATCATCAGACTGGCTGATAAATGTGGACCCATTGTGGTCCTAGACAGGGACACATATGTCATAAGAATGAATGAAATGTTAGCAGATGCTTCTTTTTATATGAAAATTACATTTGTACAACTGACTACAATTATGTATGATATAGAAATTTATTTGAAATGTTTGCATGAAATGGAGTTTATTGATGATGATTTGCTTTCTTATTTTTTTAGTTGCCAAACCTACTCTACCTTTAATACAGGGCCTAACTAAACTTCATAAGAATAGGTAAGATCCACCTCTAAGGCCAATAGTTTCAGGCAGGAATTGGAGCACTGAGACAGCTTCCATTTTTCTTGAAAAGCATTTAAGACCTGTATTGGATAATCTACAACATATTCTTATGGACACAGAACATTTTTAGGAGACTTATATGTTTATACATCTAAGAACAATTTGAAAAGTATGTTTATAACTTTAGATGTTGCCTCCTTATCTACGGTGATTCCCAACCATGAAGGACTTTGAGCGTAAAAAATTTTTTGAGGAATCATTCTGATTATAGTCAACAGAAAAAAGATTTGCTTGTTAGGTTATTAGAAATAGTACTGGAGCATAATGTTTTTGTTTTTGACCAACAATACTACAAGCAATGCAATGGCGTAGCTATGGGCATAGCCTGTGCCAATAGCTACGCCAATGCAGTTATGGTAGCATGGGAACTCAACTATGTACTCCAGGGTCCTTATAAAGAGTTTGTGTTGTTCTTTAGAAGGTTTGCTGATGACCTTTTTATCTTATGGGGAGGTACATATGAGCAGTTTCAAGAATTTTTTGTATACCTTAATAACACTACCTGCTATCTACGCTTTACTTGTAACCATTCTGTGTCTGATATTGAGTTTTTAGATGTTAAGGTTACTATGGAATATACAGGTGAAATTATAACAAAACTATATAGGAAAGAATGTTATGTGAATCATCTGCTGCACAGGGAGAGTTCACATCCTTCCTACATCTTTAGGAATGTTGTACAAAATCAGATTTATAGGGTTTCTAAGCTGAATGTAACAGAAACTGACGTTGAACAACATGTCAATATAGCGGTGGACCATCTTCGTGATAGGGGCTATGAAGAACATATCATTGTACCCAATGTAGCAGCAGTGATTAAAGAGGGGTACAAGAGCTCAACCATATTTCTCTGATAGGAACACTGGTTCTGCTAGTACAGGGACAGTAGGAATTAACAGAGGTATACATGGAGCTAAGTTGTAGGTCCCTTTATGTTATACATCTAATGTAGCTAAATATATGGGAATAATAAGGAAGCGTTGGAATATTCTTACTACAAATGAGGAAGTTGCCAGATATGTGGACTTTGAACCGAGATTCATGTTTAGGAATGGTAAATCTTTGAAAATGAGATTGTGTTATCCTAGGATTAGTGAATGTCATAGGGAAGGTATAGGTACTACACCATGTGGTAAATACAATTATTGTCAGTTTTTGGACATAGAGGGTGGTTTTTACCATCCAGATCAAAAGAAGTTGTATAAGTTTACTGTCTTTGCCACTTGTACAACATTTATCACATAAGTAAGTCTAATTGTGTAAATGCCCTGGCTAAACATATTCGTGATACAGACTCTGCACACAGTTTTAAGTTTTTATTTATTGGGAGAATGTTTTCATAGTATTTGAACAGGAGGTGTGAGGCATAAAACAGAGGAACTCGAGTCTACTTGGATTGTCAGGATGAGGGCAAATGCAGGCAGTGGGCTAAATGAAAGTGTACCACTTAGACCGAGGTTAAAATCAAGACCTCTAAGGAGATAGTTTTTATTTAGTAAACCCATGCATTACTATGAAGGTTATTCTAAGTTGTTTTATTATATAAAATATATATGTATGTTTTGTCCTATACATGTTATTCTAAGTTGTTTTATGATATAAAATGTATATGTATGTTTTTAAAATTGTCTCAAATATGCAAATAGTTGTTACCCTTTTAATTTGTAATTGCTTTTGTCATGTGACTATACTATTTTTGTATATAAGGTGTGTTTAGATAGTGCTTTTTCATTACACTTGATGAAGCTATCGTGAAAGCGCTTGTGTTTCTTTGTGCACTAAGTAAAGACTGATACTGGAGACTTTGGTTGTCGTGGTTGTGTTCTTCTTGGTTCCTGTTTTTATTACTTTTGTTTCTACAGACACAACTTGTGAGTTACTGGTGGTATTATTTTTAGTATTTATACTGAATGAAATGTTAAGTCTCAGTCTTTATTCAGTCAACAAACTACATATGGTTTGGCACATCGACAAACAGAAAATCTGCACATTTTTTATGATAATCCTTTACTTGGTGACAGAATAAATGTCCATAATATGATAAATATGTACATGGAAGTAAGTAATGACTTTAAAACTTTTACATGACTTAGAGCTTAAATTACAACAGTTCAAAAAACTGCATTGACAGTGCTACAGCTTTGAGGCATATATTAAAAGTAGCGCTTTGTGGCCTTTGCATTTTGAAAATGCCCACTTGTGGGGATAAACACCCAGAGCTCTTAAGAAAATGGTAGTTATTTAATTTAAAATATTGTGCTGAATACATGTAATTTGTAAATGATTTTTATTCAGCTAATAGAAGTTGAATTGACATCCCATGTATGTACAGCACTATAATGTACCTTCAGCTGTTTAATAATAATGAGGAAGTAAACAAATGAAGTTTGGCAACAAACTAAGTTGTCCCGGGACATCTTCATGGTGGGGGTTAGGTTGATGTTAGGGGGAGTTTAGTGGATTGGGGAGGTGAAAGAGTTAAGTGGAGGCAGGGATAGTTGAGAGGAAATGATATAGTGATGGGGAGGGGCTTGAGAGGTTTTGTCTAGTGTAGATGGCTCAGTCAATCACATTTTGGCCTAAACTTGCTAGCTACAGCAGGCTCTCATCCGTGACGACCTGAAGCGAAGAGTGGTCGGGTAGGCCTTAGAATGGTGGGGTATGGAAGAGGTGAGTGGTGCTCAGTTACAGAGGATGGTAATGATAACTTGTGTTCAGTCCAGTCACGGGGGGGTGGTGGGTTGCTGTGTCTTCAGTTTGCATAGTATATATATATATATATATATATATATATATATATATATATATATATTATTAAAAAAAAATGATTTCGGTATTTTCTTGCTGATGGTGTACTCTGATCATTAGGGGGCTGGTGTGTTGGGGTTTTCAGAGTTGTTATGGCTGCATTGGGTTCGGTGTAGTTGCCTTTTACCCTGGCTGTGTAGCGGGGGTTTTATTGCTGTTAGGAGGGTTGCATCCTCTAGTTGGGAGGAACTCCATTAAATAAAAAAAAAAAAAAAAAGAGAATAAAGAAACTTAAATTTCATTTTGGGAGGTTTGGCATGGTTGCTGATCTGGCTGTTGGAAAGGTTGCTGTGGGAGTCTGCACGCATGTTGCGGTGGTTGCGTTGGGATTATTTCTATGGCTTCCAGCTTTCATAGTAGGAACGGGGGCAGGAATTTGGGGAACATAATGGCAGGGCAAGTCTTGCTGCCTGTAGTAGAGTGGTTTCGTGGGTGCTTGGAGCTGGCCGGCAACGGCCGCGACTGACGCTCACGACGCGCTTTGCTTTGACTTGCGTTGGTAGAGACAGAGGTGTTCACCCTGGTACCAGGTTTTGTGTCTGTTAACTTCACTACTAAACCACGTCAGACTGTTCTTTGGGTGAGGAGCAGTTTTCTGGTGCTCTAAACCAAAATCACAGTATTAACAAATACAAGTTTGTGTTTCATTAGACTGAGCTATTGAGAAACTAACCAGTTTGTAGTTTCCTTCTTCTTAAGCTCAATTTATGATAAATGTAAAACTGCCATCTTGTTGTTGGTCCTTGCTGGCAGGATTGGTTACACAGCGTGTGCGTACAACCCATTCAGTGGTTAATATTAAAAATTAGTTTGTGGTCCTGGCATCGCTGGGATGGCTTGAGGGGATCATAACATGTATAGGAGGACACTGTTAATTGGTTAATTATGCACATTGGCATTATTTGGTTAAGTATGTACAAAACTAATGATTTACAGACATAGAAACTCACTCAATGGTGTTTCAGTTTGCACCCCTGGAGAGTTGGGTGTTTGCATAGAGCCTTAGCGGTGTTATGAGTCAGTGAGTATTGATGGCAGTGCCCTTGTTAGCTCAGATAGTACCCAAATGGTGGAGGTATGTTTCGCGGGCTTTGAGTTTGTTGTCAAATAATGGGTGATGGACGCTCAGCTGCATTATAGCAATGGCGGCTGTGGTGAGTGGAGGTACTGTGTGGACACTCTATAGCAGTATGGCATTATTTGCTTAGTTAATTACGACAAAGTCTGACTTTATTTTCATTGAAAGCGGTTACTTCGGCTTCTTTCTTCTGGGGCAGTTCTCTGAGGCTGGGTGATTTTGCGGGCTAGGGATCTCTGAGTGAAGGTTGTTCCCTACACATGTGCGGTGTAGTGGCAACAGTTGTCTTAACGATATGGACTTCCTTGGCATTACATTATTTGTCCCTGTGGATTTATTGCACCTCAGTAGGCTATATTTTGTACAACTTGTGCAATGTATATAGAACGTTTTTTTTTTTTTTTTTTCTCAGCATGGCTGACAAGGAGGAGTGGGGAGGCATGTGGTAATTCTGAGGGGGTTGGGATGTTACATTGCGTGTTCTGGTTTAGGTTGGGAAGATTTGTATTGTTTTAACTTAGTTGATTGATCGCTGCTGGCTTGAGGGTGGAGCGGATGATCACGGTGGTTCATTGCTGTGTGGCAGTGAAAGTAAGATTTCTGCCTCACATTTCTGTTATACCATTATTGTTTGCTGTCAAATCACTGGCAAATTGTTGATGGTTCAATGCAGGACAGTCATTTTAGTTTCAGATTTCTAATCCCCATAAGAAATTCATGCTAACACATAACATGCTATTCAATCAGTTTCTACAGTTGTAGGAGTGATACTTAAAAGGTGTGCCTTTTTGTTACTTTGCACCAAGTTCTAATGTATGCCATTTTTAGTAGTGGCTTTGACCAAATCTGTCATTTGATTTGTCAGAAGATTTGACAGGGGGACATCTGTGTTTTGTGAACAATGTGAATGATGTGATTTGACAGAAGGGCAAATGGGTTTATAATCTGTTTAAATTTAGTTTGTGAACAGTTGTCCGTTGCATATCTAGTGGTATGATGATTGCTGGCACAAGTGGGAAATGTATAGAGAAGTAGGACCTGTTTCTATTTTATATTAAACAGTATGGATCTGTTAAGCTTAGTTCTTGCAGTGGCATGAGTGAGGCTGTATGATTTGGTGTCATTGAATGTGTCTCTCTCATTCGGGTTATGAAAAGAGTATAATTTCTGGATGGGTGTGTACCATTCTGGATATACATGCTACTGCAACCTGTTCTATCAACCTTTTAAGTTTGTAAGAGGAATATTTAAATACTACTTGATTGTATTTTGTAAGCTGCTGGTCAGTTATTAGGTTTGCTGCATTGTGTTCATTTATTCCATATGGGGTTGGGGTTTAGTTTTAACTTACTCGACTCTTAACAATTGTACCTCCTTGAGTGTGGTTATACAGCTTTACAGAGCACAATCATTGGCTAATTGGTTATCATGTAAGGGTACTGAAGTAGCTAGCTTTGTGAGAGTAATGGCAGTCAGATATGTTGAGGGAATTAGAAGTGACTCAGCGAAAGTACCACAACGTTTGGATAATCATTCTTTTGTTTATGGCAGAAGTTATAGTGAAGCCTTAGGCTGTGGTCAGAAATACTGGCAAGCATTTGAGATGTGGACTTCAGACCATTCAGAAAATTGTAAGAGGGATATTTAAATACTACCTGATGGTATTTTTGTGAGCAGTTACATGGTTACTAAGTTTGCTGCATGGTGTCCATTGGTTTGCGTTATGTTGGTTAGTGTGCATCATTTGGAGATGGAAGGTTAAGAGCTAGGCAGATGGTTTTACACTACAAGCTAGTCTGACATATACAGGGTGCTAATTGATGTGGTTTGGAATCGCAAGGTTGCATGGGGGTGGATATTGATAGGTCCCTTTGTGTGGGGTTTAGTTTTAGCATACTCATCTGGTATTTAAATTTATTTTGGGCAGTTAGGGTCATTGGAAGCATAGCTGTAGTTATGGCTGTTTTGTCAGATGTGAGTGGCGATAGTACATTCCTTTTGTTGGGCAGGTAGACTTGTCCTTGAAGATGTCGTGGAATGTGTGTTATGTATTTTGGATGATTTACATGTCTTTTTCTTTCTTGCAGATGTAGTCTTGGAATGCTGTGGCTGTAATTTGGAAAAGGAGGATATAAAGTGGAGCCTTCTCTTTACATATTAGAGGGTTTAATTTGTCCTTTTATTTTTAGATGGTGGTGTGTTGAGTCGCAGTTGTGGCAATACACAGTGAATTTACAGATGATGGAAGCGGTGGCAAGCGAGGAGATTACACATGGGGTGCACAAGTGGGCAACAGTTACTGACGGAAGTAAGTGGATTGCAAAGTTGAGTTTGGTAGAGGATTTTACACTGCTAGTCAGAGAAGGACAGGCATTTGAGTTCGTGTTGAGGTGGCAGGGGTCCTTGTCAGTGCCTCCATGTTAATTAATTATTGGTATGTGTGCACATAGGATTTATTGTTTTTCTTTTCTTTGCAGATTGCTGAAGTGCAGAAGACATCATGCAGTGGATTGAAAAGGGGATTTGAAAGGTGATGTTTTGATAGGATGGATGTTCTTGCCTCTGGAATAGGGCACAAGGAGGGTCTGAGTAATCATCTTAGTAAGGCATGTTAGAGCTCTGTGTTTAATTAGTGAGAGCTGATTATTGTGTTGGTATAGGGGGCAAGTAAGGAAGGGGTAGGTAGGGGTGCTAAGGGGAAAACCGGTGGGGGACGGTTATGGGGAGTGTGGGGATCATCCATTTGTTGAGCAGTAGGTGGGGGAAGGACCAGTGAGGTATTTGACAGGATGCTGGAGTTGGTCCTAACAGGTGGTATCTTTGGGGTGACAGATTTGTCCCTTGAGTAGGTAGTGTTTGTCACATACCAGGTTAAGGTTTTACAGAATAGCACAAGGATCATTTCACTTGGGGTTTGGGTGAATGCTGTAGATAGGGTTTTAGGAAGCATGGTAGGTAGTTAACTGTCGGGGTAGTTTTTAGAAACTGGGTGCGTTGTGACAGGGGAGTTAGAAGGTTTAAAGGAAGCTTGGTTGCAGGATAAGGCAGCGGTAGGACAGGTCTTAATTATCTACTAGTGGTATAGGTAATATAAGGAAAGAGCTCTCGAGGGGAAAGGCCAGGGCCAAACAAGAATTGAAAATGGTTTGTTAATGAGTGAATTGGGGATGTTTATGGCTGTGCATGTAGAGTATTTTGTTGCTGAGCATAGGCGAGTTTTCAGGAACTAGGTCAAGGGGTGCTGGTTTTCTGCCAGCTAAGGTAGGACATTAAAGTTGGAGTTAGACTGTTCCCTATGATAATGGAGTTGTTGCACATATAAAACAGGGTAGTGGGTGGGCTTAGCTGATATGCTACGGTTAACAGGGTCTTGGGTGTGAGACTTGCTACTAGTTGTTTGACTAGGTGCCGTCCTGAGTTCAAGGGGTTATAGTTGGTGGTTTTGTTGTAGTTATAGGCTGTCAATACATTCAGGTTGAGCCATGATTTCATCTTTGAAGGCAGCAGGCTAAAAGGTTATGTGTTCTCTTGGTGTGGATGTTCCGGTTTTACAGCCGGGTCATGGTAATTCTACTTTATTTAGTTTCATTAGGGTGTGCCAGTGATGCATGGCAAAGGGGTCTATGACGGGATTATAAGGTGCTTTACAGATGATGCGTACATCAAATGATGTTTGGCTTGACTGTTCCCTTTATGGGAAGTAGTGGGTTGAACAATTTTGGGGAGAAGGGAGGGGGAACAGCCTGGTCAGGCTGGTTGGCAGAGAAGAGGGATAGGCTTGCCCTCTTCTGTTCCCTCTCTGATGTCTGGATGTTCATTTCAAGGATCTGGGGAAAGAAAATGAGTAGTTGGAGGAAGCTTGTTGAATAGATAAGCAAGCTGAGGTAAGGATGGTGCTTATTTGGTGGAAGGTAATGCAATGGATGGTGTATGAAGTGAGTTGGGATGCTGCTTCATAAGTAAAGTAAGCGAGCAGAGGTATGGACCCTGCTTATTTGGCAGGGTGAGTAGGTACGCTGCTCTGATTAACATTACAATGAATGGAGGATGAAGTGAGATGGGACACTGCTTCATAAGTAAGTGAGCAGAGGCATGGACGATGCTTACTGGGGCAGGTTGAGTAGGTATGCTGCCCTGATTAGCATTACAAGGATGTTATGCTGTATCTAGAATCAATGATATCATGAATAGTTGTAATTAATGAACTGGTGATCAAAGCTATGTTATGGAAATTTAATAAAGGTGGTCAAATGTCATTTGGTGTGATGTGTGTTATTGAAGGGGACCGGGACAACATGTTTGATCGTGTCTCTGTCTATGAAGTGAACAACATACTTCTCAACCTCTCAGAGCAAGAAATCTGGACAAAGTCATAAATAATGGGGGAACAAGTCCCAAAAATAGGGACAGTTTTTAAATATTGCTCTTACAAACTTAGAAAGTTGATGTAGTAGCAGGTTTTGCATTAGTATAAATTTTCTGAATCTCTGATGTCAGTCATTATTTTCTGATTTTAATCCTTAATGATTGACTAAATTTTGACAGAAAAACACAATTTTATGAGAAACAGACCAAAAATATGAGGTGAAAAGCTGTGTAGTTGAGAAGTATGATGAACAGCAACTAAGTACAGCTAAGAAGAGAAAAAGTAATACAAACATTAATAATTTTAAACTGGGTAATATTTTCTCTTGGCTGAAGTCAAAATATTCAGAGAAGAAAAATATACACTCAGTGACCATTCTGGCTTTGGTGGTAGTACCCAGGACATGCAATGGTCAGGAGGACCTCACCAAGTATCTCTTCCTGCTGTTAGTGATGTGAATTTCATTTCGGCTCTTGGGCCTCTGGATTTTTGCATAACTTCTTCGGGATGCCTCCAAACAATGAGATGGCCAACACAGCCACAGTCACAGCAGAATCAGATGCATAGAAGGAGGACACAGTAGAGGCAGGCACTATTTTGGCCTGGTGACTCACAGTCATTCCAAAATCAGTGGTGTGTAATGTATATATATATATATATATATATATATATATATATATATATATATATATATATATATAAGTTTGAGACTGCTAGAGACATCCTTGCCCATAATATCACTAGTTGTTTATTTACAGAAGGTGGGCTCTCAGTTTTAAATAAGGGAATGACTTTTTATACCATCAAGTTGTGGTGACATTTCACAGACTCTGAGCTTTGATTGTTTTAAGAGATTTAAATTTGAAATTGTTTTTTTTTCCCCAGAATGGGTGAAGATAATGTTAATAGGAATACCTTTAAGAGGAAATTTACATTTATTCCCAAAGTAAACATCTAGTTTCTAGCCTTCAAAAATCCTGTGAGGAAGACCTCTCTCTCTCTCTCTCTCTCTCTCTTTCTCTCTTTTTCCCTCTCTATCTCTCTCTCTCTCTCATATATATATATATATATATATATATATATATATATATATATATATATATATATGTGAATATTTTATGGGAGGTAATGCCAATTACAGACATGCATATTATAATCTTACTAAGAATGAGAAGCAAACACTGCAAGCATTAATTATGTGTGATGAAATCATAAATAAAGCAGTCAACAAAAGAAGGACTGTTATAGTAATGGGTAAACATTTTTATTTAGATAGGGTAAATGGTTTGCTATTTGACAGTGAAACCTATGAACATTAATAGGATAAAAGCTGAACATACTACTTATGTACTGACCACTCTGGTATATGATATATACCTGCATGATGAATTGTCTTTAGATATGTTTAACTTTTTTATGTTTCACGCCCTATTAGTCCCATTTACAATGGGTTACCTAAAATTCATAAAGATCTTTTAAATCCGCCAGTGAGATGTATATTATCTGCTAGAGGATGGCTGGCAGTACCAATATCCTGCTTCTTGGAAAAGATATTGAATGGGACTTTATAAGATTCTCCAAGCTATATTACAGAGAGCAGAGATTTTTTACAACAATTGTTTATGTAGCATTCAATGAATAAGGAGAAGGTATTTTTGTTAGTGATTTTAGATGCTGATTCTCTTTTCACGGTGATACTGAATGCATATGGCATTGTAAGCGTTAAAAAATACTGTGGCAACAGACAACAAGGTCTGCAGCTTTTATAAACACAGTATATAAGTTATTTATAGTAGTTTGAGAAAATCATTTATTCTATTTTAATGAATGTTTATATTTGTAGAAGAAAGGGGTGGCAATGGGTACCCCAGTTGCTAATTTTATTTATTTATTTATTTTATTTTACATTTGTTAACCGGGCTGGTCCAGCTGGATACATGTCCATTTTCAGTGGAGGCCCGAGGAGAAAAGCTCCACTATCTACTACATGATAATTAACAGTAAATTGTCAAATACATACACATATTCACACATGACTGACAGTATGATACAGAATATTTAGGAATAGGCAAGGAAAAGCTCTACTATCTACTACATGATAATTAACAGTAAATTGTCAAATACAAACACATATTCACCCATAACTGATAGTCTGTTACAGAATATTTAGGAATAGGCATGGAGAAAAAGTACACAGTGTAATGGATATACAAGCAAACACAGAACTTAGGACATTTGTATAAGATAGAAAGAGGAAGGTAAAAGGGATAGTGTTGTAGATAGAGTAACAGAATGGATAGAGTAATATAGTAGAAGTTGGTTATTAAAAAGAGGCAATGTCAAGTCGATTAGGGAAAAGGTACAAGATAAAGAGGGCATGTCTTAGTAGTACAGGTATTGTTAAAAGAATAAAATAGGAAAAAAGAAAGATATGTGTATAGGAGATGGGAGCCATGATAATCAGCTGGGGTAGTCACAAGAGCAAAGCCAGTGGTTGGTTAGGTAGTGTTTTAGTTTAGTTTTAAATATAGAGATGGAGGTTTGGGATGTTAGGTTGGGAGGAAGTAGGTTCCATTTTTTACCAATTGAGTTGGAGAACATAGATTCTCCTGCAGAATTTCTTGATTGAGAGGTTTGAATTAGAATTTTGCTCGAAGAGCGTTTTTTAGGTTGTTATAGGGCTGGATAAGGGTGGAGAGCATAGGAGTGTTGCCAGGGTGGTGCAGGGCTTTCTGGGCTATAGAGAGCTGGTAGTATAGAATAAGGTGAGGTAGCTCTAGCCATCCAAGATGGCGGAGGTTTTTGCAGTGGTGTGTTTTATATGGGGAGGATGTGGCAAATCTGGCAATGTTATTATAGGCTGATGTAAGTTTATTGATGTTATATTTAGTTAGGTTTGTGTAAATAGGGGAAGCATAAAGTAGCGTAGAGATGAGATGCGTTCTGGCTATGGTAGTTCTTGCCTCAGAAGTAAGGAAGGATTTGATTCTATACAGTGAACCTAGTTTTCTATTAGTTGTTTTTATAGTTGACTTGATATGTGAGTCAAATTTGAGTTGGTTGTCAATAGTTATGCCAAGGAGTTTGGTCGTTTCATCTGGGGAGATAATGGTACCATTGTTTGATGTAAGAGAAAAGTTAATAGGGGATTGGTGTGTAGGTTTGAAGAGAAGCAGTTTAGTTTTCTTAGGGTTTAGAAGTAAACAATGATTAGAGAACCATTGTTCTATGGTTGAAAAAGTTTTTTGGGTAAGGAGGTGTAAGTCATCTTGGTTGGAGGCAGAACAAATGATGGTAGTATCATCAGCGTATTGAATGCAAGTAGATAGGGGTGACATGGTGTAGGTCATTGATAAAGATGGAAAATAGAAGGGGACCTAGGATGGAGCCCTGAGGAACCCCTAGGGAGGATGGTAGGAGCTCTGAAAGATTATTGTTCCATAGCACTGCTTGTTTCCTATTCTCAAGGTAGGAAGTAAACCAGTTAAGTGCAATACTATCGAGAGAGATGGATTTAAGTCGGTGCAGGAGTAGTTGGTGGTTCACCATGTCGAAAGCTTTAGATAGGTCTACAAAGAAGGCTGATGAAGGTAGATTGTTGTTTAGGTTGTGATTAATGGATTCAATAAAGGATAGTAAGGCTGTGGTGGTGCTATGGTAGGGACGAAATCCATGTTGGCAGTTAGCTAGCAGATTATTTTGAAGGAGGTGATTGAGTAGTTGTTTATGGATACACTTCTCCATTATTTGTGCAATGGGAGAAAGAAGTGCAATAGGCGTAGTTTGAGTATTCAAAGGAATCCCCACCTTTGAAGAGTGGGATGATGTGGGAGATTTTCCAGAGTGAAGGTATGGTACTTTCTTTAATGGTTCTGTTAATTAGTAAAGAGATTGGATATGCAACTGCTTTAGCTCCAAGCTGGAGATATTCTGCTGGGATTTTGTCGGCTGAGGGAGTGGAAGGTTTAAGTTTTTGAAGTAGGCGTAGTATATATGATGTGGGTATAGGTTTGAGATGAAATGGTGGTGGGGTACAGTTAGAGGTGTCTAGTAAAGAGGGTCAGGGTTTTGCTGGCTAGCTAGATTGAGTATTGTAGAGGTGAAGAAGTTATTAAAGGCATTAGCAGTGTTTAAGGGCGAGTCAGGGTGGGAGCCTATTGGGCTAGGAGTTTCTATTTTGCCAGGGGATAGTAGTGAGTTTATTGTATTCCAGAATTTCTTTGGCTGGTGTTGGGAGGAATTTTGTAGCTGGATGTAAAAATCCTTTTTATCTTGTAGGATGGCTAGTTTAGTCAGGTTTCTTTTTGTTTGTAATTAAGGTGGTCAAGTGAGTTTCTAGTGGTTCGCCATTTAGTCCAGGCTTTGTTTCTACTAATCATAAGTTGTTTAGTGTTTGTTGAAAGCCATTTTGCCGTTCTAGATTTCATGCGTATAGAGCACATGGGGGCATGCTGATCAAGAATGGTAAGGAAGGTGTGGTTGAAGTGGTTAACAGCGTCATCTAATGGCAGGGTTTGCAAAGGAGACCAGTTGACTAGGCTTAGTTCATTTTGAAACTGAAGGGGATCAAAGATTTTTTTGTTACGACAAAAACGGATGAGAGGTGGTTTGGCTAGAATAGTTTTGTGTCTAATTATGTATGTTAGTGAGTGGTCACTAAGGTCATCTGGTAGTGTTCCTGAAGTGTATTTTTGGTGGGGATTGTTTATTAGGATCCAGTCAAGTATGGTTTCTTTATTGCTGGTTTTATTAGTTCTAGTTGTAGAATTTATGGTTTGATGGAAACCATATAGGTTGATGTGGGTAGTTGGATAGGTTTGTTTACATGTGTTCCAGTCAATGTTAAAGTCACCTAATAGTATAGTTTCTTATATCTCTAATACATATGCTAACTTAGTACTGGCTTTATGGCAGATGCACTATGTGTTAGAACACACCAACCCATTTTTAATGTGTATTTTGCTTTATAAAAAATTTGTAGATTATATTTTTTTAACTGTGGGATGGCAGTGAACAAGATTTAGATGATTTTACATTGTTCAGAGAAAGAATTGTTTGCTTTTTAAAATGTAAGAAAACAATCTGAGCAGCTAGTATTAACTTTTTTTGGCGTTAATATTACATATCAAGATAAAGCAGGTATGGAGAAATATGTACCTACATATAATGAATATGCACCCAAACACATGTTTTATTGCTATGAGACAGATGCTATGGGTGACTAGGGTAATCAAAGATAAAACAAATGCAGAGAAGCAGATGATGGGCCCGAGGAGAGATTTTTCTCATAGAGGTTTCTCTGAAAAGATCATAAAAAGAATGTGGTTATTACATTAAGAAATGAATGGCTTCTGACACATCCTATTCAAAGGAATGGCAATGTATGACTAATAAGTATAAATGAGTCTTTACATATTCTATTTGGTAACCATTTGAAATGTTCGGATCTGATAGAGGGAGTCCTGAAACACGAAGACTGAATAGATAAAACAGACTTACATATACAAAGTCCAAGATGGCCATTTTTTGGAATATTCCCTTTTCGCTGAGGTATTGTGACCTCAGTGTTGGTATATATAAATTTGGGCCTGTGTTGGTTTTCCCCCTCCACCACCACGGTGGTGCAGAAGGGCTTTCCACCTGCATAAAAGAAGTTTAAAGGAGAAAAGATATGTTTGGGATCTGCTCCTCTCCAGAGTTTCTGATCTTTTTTTTTTCTGTCTGCTGGTACTCAACATTTCAAATGCCAACCATATTATTTACTTTTATTACAGACACAAAATCAAATCTACAAATAGTTAAGAAGCATTGGTATATCCATAAAGGAATACATTTTATACATATTAACATAGAAAAAAATACCTTTGGATATAGATGCGCTTGTAACTTAAAACAGTTATTATGCTACAAAGAGCAACATAGAGGTGTTCCAGATTGTTGTTGTATTGCTAGCTGCCTAGTATAATTCCTATGAAGTGACCTAAGAGTGGTTCTCTGTTATGTGAATTTCAATACGACACAGTCTTATCTATAATCATGGCCACAGAGGAATGACAAAGGAGGTATGTATGAGTGGCAGATATTCTTAGAGAATCACAGAGGTATGTTTTCAACTAAAAGACACCTGAAACACTAATGTTAGACATTTAATTAAATGATTGGAATAATCTGTCAACTACATCACTGCTATTACAGCACAGTTTTATTTCCATTGAATATTAATACTCTTCCTCCTGCCTGACAGTTTAGGCCTTTCATCAGATTGAGCTGCTTTAATGGAAACGTAAAATTAATGCAGTAACGAAATATTACCCTCTTATTCAGTGTTCCTGTCCACCGCATTATACTATGATCATAGCGAGTTTCATTGCAGCTTTTTATTTTCATAAATAAGAAATTAGCTGAAGGCAATCAAATAATGTTGCATTTATTAACTCTACAAAGGCAGAATTAAAGGGGATTAATTACTAAAAGACCAACCATCACATACAAAATTAAGTAAAGTAGAATGGAATTGTAAATTTACTCAAGTCTAAAGTTCCAGATGTTTTGCAAATAAAGCAAGGACACTGACAGTAAGCATACGATGTACAATTCCATATAAAATCTAAGGCTTTCCTACATACACATTTATGATGCTAGAGAAACAGCATTATATGACTTATCTGTTAATTGGGTTAGAGAGCTGGTCTTTGAACACCCCTTCTAGCCACCCAGGCCAAAACTGTAAGAGCAAATGCCATATCTGTGGCAATTTATAGATGCCAGTTAATCAGTGTGATATATGGAAGAAACTGGAGTACACAGAAAAGCCCTTCACATACACAAAGGAAAACTATAAACTTTACAAAGACAGTGACCGGTGGAGAGAAATGACACCTAAAGCAATATAGCTGAAACAATTTCAAAGGAGCAACTGTGCTGCCTGTGTTAACAGTATGACCAGACTGATCCTTAACTTTAATGGACAATCCATTAGCAGCAATCATCAAAATAAGTTATTTCAAATGTGAGCAGTAATATGAGCAGAGTTCAAAGGTTAGCATTCCTGTACTAATGAAGGATGGCTTAGCCTCTCCATCATGACACGGAACCAGATTGCTCAAGGAAGCTAAACATGGTCATAGCCAGCAGAAAGAGCTGTTAAATTATGCACCTAGGTGTATAGTATAAATGGAATGTTGGCATATGCAGGTAGTCGACAAGTACACTAGATTAACAATCCATAGCTGGGGGAATATTCCCTTTCCTTGGGGATTGTGTGATCTCAGAGTTAGTATATACTCTATATAATTAGCATGGTGTGTAGGGGGTGCAGACCCCTGCAAAAAACAATGGTATTGTTTTGTTGTTGTTATTTTGCACATGGTGAGGAATTTCTTCATGTATGCACAGCTACTTGTCGACCTTTATTGGTCAACATTCTTCCAGTCGATATTGTTAATTTGTCAACCAAAGTAAGTAATTGTATGTACATATATATATATATATATATATATATATATATATATATATATATATATATATATATATATATATATATAGGGTTTACAGTCAAAACGTCTACATTTACATGCACGACAGCCTCCTCCTCAAACATGGTAGGAACAACAGTCGGAATGTCGATGTTCATATGTACATCCATTTAGAAGGACGTTCACAAGGCAGTGACTTACAGCATGCTTGTCAATGGGAGATTTACACATTAATATCAACAGAAATTGTTGACATTGTTGCGTCGACCATACAACCTAATTAATATGTATGAGTCGACATTATTTGTCGCTGAAATCACCATTCGCGTAAATGATTTTCATGTTTTTGATAGTAAACCATATATATATATATATATATATATATATATATATATATATATATATATATCTGAGTTCTTATTATAAGCTCGAAGGTCCTGTTCAGGGAATACAAGAAGAGCAACACAAATTTACCAAACCACCGAACGCTGTAAACTGCGAAATTTAAAATCACGAATCGTCATACTCGGCCAACCCCACCACCCACGACATACTACCTACCCAAACAAAATAAATAAACCACATACATACATACACTATATCTATGCACTTACCTTAACCAGCACCCTAACCCTAAGGTCCGTAACTAACGCACACTTACCCTATAGAGATATAAGCAAACAAAATAAATAATCCACACACATGCACTTAACAAAACCTTAATTCTAACTCTAAATTAAACCTTACATACATTACCTATCTATGCACTTACCTTAACCTGCACCCTAAACCTAAGAGCTAAGGTCCGTAACTATCACACACTTACCTTACGGAGTTATACCGCAGCTGGGCCAACTATGACGAATCGACATTTTGAATTTCCCAATTTTGAACGTTCTCTGTTTTCGTGGTTCACGCAATATGGGTTGCATATTCGCTGAACAGGACCTTCGAGCTTCTAATATGAGCCCATATATATATATATATATATATATATATATATATAT
This sequence comes from Protopterus annectens, assembly GCF_019279795.1. Lineage (NCBI taxonomy): Eukaryota > Metazoa > Chordata > Ceratodontiformes > Protopteridae > Protopterus > Protopterus annectens. The sequence goes on along the minus strand of NC_056729.1, from coordinate 236,904,789 downwards.
ATATATATATATATATATATATATATACATGTTTGTGTGTGTGTGTGTGTGTGTGTGTGTCTGTGTGTCTGTATGTATGTTTGCAATATATATATATATATATATATATATATATATATATATATACACACACATATTTATTTATTTATTTATTTATGTATTCATAAGGGTCTCATTCAGAAGATTGGCTCGATGGAAAGTTGAACTTCATATGGTATGATACACTTCCTGAGATGTCAAAGCTTTTGAATAGAGATCGCGGCACAGTGGGGATTGGGGAATTTACCCTTTTTTCCACTATAGTGCGATCTTGGTATATATAATATCCAGGGAAGATGGTGGCTGGAGGCTGGAGGGGGACTTGCATCACTGCAAAAATGTAGATTTATGTTGTATTTCTTCATTCAACTTTTCATAAAGTCTAATACATTGTCTCAACCATATGAAGTTTAACTTTCTGTTGAGTCAATCTTCTGAATGGAGGCCATATAATATATATATATATATATATATATATATATATATATATATATATATATATATATATAGATATATATATATATATATATATATATATATATATATATATGGGTTACCTTCATTTCACTGACAGCTCATTTCACTGACAACCAAATCAGCAAGATCAATTCACTGAAAGTTCATTTCAGTGAAAACTCATTTCACTGACAACTCATTTCACTGAAACTCATTTTGTCGACAGTTATATATGGCCTGCTCCCCACTGTAGTGCAATCCTGGAGTTAGAATATATAGTAAAGGGGGTGTGGGGGGCATAACCCCCCCCACATACTTTAGTTGTATATTGTTTTCTTCAAAACAGTTATTCATTGCACTTGTAAGTATCCATCTGTATAAATTAAAATGTTTATAATATATGGGTGGCTTCACCCCCACACCCCCTTACTATATATTCTAACTCCAGGATCACACTACAGCGTGGAACAGGCCATACATAACTGGCGATTAAATTAGTTTCAATGAAATGAGTTTTCAGTGACGTGAACTTTCAATGAATTGGTCTTGCTGATTTGCTTGTCAGTGAAATGAGCTGTCAGTGAAATGAAGGTAACCCATATATATATATATATATATATATATATATATATATATATATATATATATATAAAATAGCTGCTTTTTGTAATACAGAGATGGGGAAAACACGTGACTGCTCAACTGGCATATCCCTTTAAAATTTAGGTAGAAATTGTCTATGCAAAATTGTTTATTTCAATGAAGAAAGAATACACACCAGACATCACAAAACTTTAAAAAAGGAGAGGTGTCAATAAATTACACTGCCCAAATATCAGATAACAACTTATAGGTGTTGATTACATGTAAATTTCTCTATATCTAAATGGTCAGCTAAGCAAAGAGCCTATTCAGTTTCTGATGAAGAAGGAAACATTTAACCAATTATGATTAAAAGTGTGTGGATTCAACTTATTGTTTTAAACAATTTTTGAGACCTTCTTCAGATTAGACAAACCTGTCAGAGTGTTAACGTTTTTGATACATAATGGTATCTCTTATTCTGTTGCTACTAGAGTCATTTTCTAAGTTTCTACATTATAATACTGATTTACTGATTTGTCTTACATGTTTGAAAGACCACCAGAAACAAAATAAATAACCACTTCTGATTTCCATAGCTGTTCATTTTCTAGTTGCAATGAGTTACATATCTGAGTTCAAGACTATAAGCAAGCTTTTTTTTTTGAAGGAAAGAGCATCTCTAGGTATGGATATTTACAAATGTTAACCTTCTGATTAGTCCAAGCATTACTTATATATTTTCAGTATCTTGGCAAAATAATTGTTATCCCACTTAATATGTCAACCCCTAATTTGTAGAAGTAGATTTTAAGACAGCTGTTTACCTTCATAAGTCAATGATTTTACTGTAACAGTGACAGTGGTTAGTGTAGCTGCCTCCATGTATTCAGCTCACTAGTTCATTTCCCACCTCTAGTTCCTTCTGTTTAGAGTTTATGCTGGGTGTTGTAGGGGTCTTTTGTTTTCTCCCACCTCGCAATTAAATGCAAGTAGATGGAATGACAATGGTTCAATTTGCCCATAGTGTATGTAGCATGGGGTGCATGTGTGTGTGTGTATGTGGGGGGGTGGGGGGTTGCATCCACTACAGAAGTGGCTTATATTCCTCATTCCTGTCAGGATAGGCCCTGGCTTTCTAGACTAGGATATAGCTCCCCATCACCCTGTCATATAAGTAGGAATTTGACAATTAGCTCTGTTATGCATAACCATGCACAGCATAAATATTATATCAATTACTGCAATATCCTTCTCAGGAGAAATACTATGGGTGAAGAAAACCAATATAACAGTCTCAGATATATTTCCCCTATGTGGAACCCACAGCTTGCTAAAATGTGCAGATACTGTTCAGTTTCCTTATAGGCCGAGCTAACAGCAGCAGGGCTTCCATGTTAGCAAGTAGATACTGCAAATGTTTATTTGAATTCCTGCGGTAGAATGGATGAATACAGAAGCTGCAAATACTTATTGACCATTTTATTGTACAGGTAGAGCAACTCTCAACACATAACTGATATATGTGTAAGCAGTCGGACAGGCATTTCCTTTTGACTTAAATAAATGTGAATGTTTACTTTATTAAAAGTAACAAATTAAAGAAGTCGTGTATGAGCATTTAATCTGATGTATAATGGTGTAGTAGGCATGACAGCGGTACTAGAAAGGAAAACTACTAAATGCGCAGTCACCTGTGGCCTAGATGCTAGAGGCATCCATGATGCTCAAAGACTGTGATTATGTGAAATGATGTCATTATACATTCTAAAACATATGTACATCTACAAAAGTCATAATTATGGTTTACTATTGAAATGTCGAACGGCACTACATCGACTGTACTATAGTAGAACACGGAAGTTCGAAAATAGTAATGTCGACGACAAAAAAACAATCTAGGACTGTGTTTTAACATGGGTCAAGGTAGGGGAGATGTTTGTAGTTCTGAATAATACTGAACACCTACCTCGACCCATGTTAAAACCATTCCTAGATTGTTTTTTTGACGTCGACATTACTATTTTCGAACTTCCGTGTTCGACTATAGCATTCCTAGATTGTTTTTTTGACGTCGACATTACTATTTTCGAACGTCCGTGTTCCACTATAGTACAGTCGATGTAGTGCCGTTCGACATTTCAATAGTAAACCCATAATTATGGATATTATAAACATTATTAAATAAATTAACTGCATGGGAATCATACCCACACTTATAAGGACAACAGTTACTATGCCAACTTAATTATCCCCATGAGGTAATTGTCACAAGTACTTGGTTATAAAAAATATGTATCTGATATATATGTGACAAAGGTATATCTAAAAGTTCCATAGGAATTCTCAGGTAAATATAGGAAAGTGGCACTTACTGTAGGGATCTATAGGGTACCTCTACACCTTGTCATCCCTTCTTTGAAGCTCCTTTGCATCCCTCTGATGCAGGTAATCATAGCGGTGATGAACCTGCACTCCAGTGCAGTAGATACCTGTCCATCTTCAGTGCTACCTCATGCTCTGGTTCCATTCATCTATCATGGCAAAGTTCATTGGCCTGGCCCTCATTTGATGCTCCTCTCCAGCATACAAAGTCAATATCTAGATAGTCTCCTTGTCAGTCCAGTCGGGTGGATGGACATGTCTCAGCCTCCTCATAGTAGCCATCATGATCATCAAATGAAAAATGCCTGAAAAATGCAAAAACAGAGGTTCACAGTTAGCAATGCTCTGATTGTAAATCTATCAAAATCAATATTTGAAAGTGGTGCTAATGACATGTTATTACATCTTTGGTAGAAAATGGGCACATGCCACACATGATACCATTTATTGATACCTATTGGGTGTTTACGCAGTACATCTGGGTGTTACAGTGCATGTAGCTAATTTGCACAGAGGTACACAAATGAGATTCCAAAACCTTGAATTTTAATGAAATTCATTAATTATGTATGGCACAAATAGTATTTAAAGGTGGATGTACATTAGCTGCACTTCATTTGGAGTGAGAGGTACATTGACAATTGTTAACATTTCTGTTTTGGAGATTATTACATCTGTTAAAGTCAGTCATTTCCAAAGGTAACTGTTTAAATTAATTTTCACTCAAAATATGATCATTAAAAGATGTTAAAAGTTACAGGACTGATGTTTGACTGACATTTATGCATACAGGTGTTGATATTTTAATTCAGTATATGAAAGGCAGATTTATGGAATATCCACAATTCTCACTGGTACTTACCTGCACTCTGTGGTATAATGACATAAACCTACACATTCTGACACAATCCGTATGTACTATGTTATGTTGATATTACAGATATTTCTTAATTCATATTTCCTAATAAAATTGTTAAAATGTGCTGTTGCTGTTATGGATATTGTTGTCACTTCTTGCTCAGTATACAAAGGATCAATACTGTCTGTGGCCTGCTTATGCATCTTGAGGTTTGCCGACTCTTTCCATATGTTGTTCAATTGTTAAGTTGTGTAATATAATAATGTGAAATGCATGCAGACTTCTGTGGTGTGATACTGTTGTCTTTCAACCTCAATAAAACATATATGTGGTGTGAGGGGTTCTATTCCCACATGTGATCTCTAAACTTATCAGAAGTTGATTTTATAAATGTTATACATGAAGGCATTATTACTTTTTATATGTCACGTTAGTATTTGTTATATACAGTGTTATACAGACCTTTCCACTGCAAAGGAATGCATACTGTTTATGCTGACTTATGCTGTCTTTAGAAACAACTGCATACATGTACTCTCACAGGAATATTATCCTGTGCATACCACTGTCATTCATATGGCCAACCATTCTAGGGATGACAACTTCTCCCCACAGGAAAATGAAATAATAATGGATGCCTCTGGCAATCTGGACAGAGACTCCTTGGCCATTCTTGTGATACAGTTTGGAGACATGAAATCTGGATGTACCTTACAAACATGATAAATGCAATTGGAGGTCACAATCAATCCCATGATGCCTGTAGATGACACTGCTCAGACACGATCCTTCCTGCAGCCATAGATTAAGACATTATGAGAGATTGAGGGTTGCCACTGATGGAGGACCACCATTAACTCCCCCGATGTGACATCACAATATTTCTTGCTTCACGGCTTACAGCAAGAGGTTAGTGACACATACCCAGAGATCGGATTGAAGCTGGAGTTCAAGGCCAAACATGTATGTCTTTCTTTCCATAACATGACAGGGTATAGAGACAATCACTGCACATTGCTGTAGCTTGCATATTTATGTATTATTTTTGATTTACAGCAGCAGAGATAAGCTGTGCACACATATACACATAGGATGGGGATGATAAATATAAAATTAGTGATGTATTCATATGACTGAAATACAGACAGAACAGTCCAAACAATATGTGTAACACTGTTTGCATTAATATTTACAGGTCCATCTACTTTGGGAATAAACTATGGAATGGCAGGTTAGTGTCTCCATACTGTTACTATGATGATTACCTGTTATTGCCACAGCCTCATCTCATGCCATTGTTGTTTATTTTCATATTGCAATTTCCCTAACATTGCACACTACAGGTTCAACCAGTGAGTGCCCGCATTGTGCAGGTTCAAGTTCAGACAGACCAGCTATGTTAAGACAAAATTGTCATAACTTGCGTCAGTGTGTAGTACACATGTGACAAATGACATTTATGTCAGTATTTTTCAACACAGGCCAACCTGGTATATAGGTATAGCAATCTTCCCACTGAGTATCTGCAGCCCCTGTTACTGTGCTGTACTGTCAGTATTTCTTTTGCTACACAATTGACTGTGTTGTCTTTCTTTTTACCTTCCCACTGCAGGATCCATAGTACAACCCACATTCTCTACAGCAAGACTCTGTCAGTCGTATGTTATTAATTATGTTTCATACTGTCACTGCTGTTACTCCTGTTCTTGTCCTCCATCAATACTGCATCCTTTATTCCATTCCTTGGCCAGTCTGCGTTAACTTCATCAAGTGCTCATAAGAGTGGCATTGCATGTCAAACCTTCTGTATGATTTTAACTGTGTTCACTTGGTTAATGGTGGCAATGTTATGATTACTAATGTTGTTTTTCCCATTGGTACATTCAGTTCATCTCTCTTCACTATCTTCCCATGAGGAATTGTCAGGTTTATATTCCTCACATATGTCATGTATGTTGGCTGCTGGATTCCTAAACATGCAGACAACTCAAAATATTTTTAAGTAACATCACAGAAAGTTTCTTAATAATTATTGAGTTTCTAGGTGAGTTCTATAACTGTGAAGGAAGAATAGGCTTTTGGTTCAGCCCAAGCAAATGAAAATAAGGGTCTATATTAGAACATCGAAGTTTCAAAACTTCGAATGTTCTAATATCGAACCCTACTCAGCAAAAGCTGAAAACATCGAACATACAGAACAGCAAATTTTTTCCTAGGGAAAAATTTGCTGTTCCAAAACACATACACACAACACAAGCACACCAAACAAAAAGCAATCCACACACATACACCTAAAATCTTACACCTAACCCTACACTAAACTATACACACATGTCTAACTACCCATTTACCTTAACCCAAACCCTAACCCTAAGGTCCATCACTATCGCACACTCACTTCACCCATGCCCTAACCCTAACTCACCCACCCCACCCTAACCCTCACATCAACACAATTGCACACTTACCTGACCCGTGCCCTAACCCTAACTCACCTAACCTGCCCTAACCCTCACGTCCACACAATCGCACACATACCTAACCCACAACCCTAACCATAACTACCCTAACCCACACTCAATCGCACACTTACCTGAACTCGACCCGTAATTTTCCACCACAGCACTGAAAATACCGAAGCAACAGAAACAGACAACCAAATTCTTTCCCTAGCAAAAAATTTGGCTTTCTTTTGCTTCGATATTTTCAGCTTTTGCTAAATAGGGTTCGATATTAGAGCATTCAAAGTTTTGAAACTTTGATGTTCTAATATAGACTCAAAAATAATGCATGCTGGTGTATATAGTGTCAAACATTTTGTATACCTTATGGAGAAACTATGCTTGGAATATGTGTCAGTAAAGACCTGGGTATTTTAATTACTCCAGACATATTTTTCTAGTCATGTTAATTCAATTTAAAAAAAAGCTCTTAAAGTCATGAGAATATTCATAAAATCAGTATCTCTCTGAGACCAAAATAATCTATTTATTTTATATAAGTAATGAATACATTCAATTTTGGAATATATCAATAGTTTCTGCATGTACTCTAAGGCAAACTAATCAGTACAGAGATAAAATACTAAACAAATTATGCCTGGAGAAATCTAAGCTAAACTGACAGGGGTAAGAAATTAAAATGATGTCATATATACATGAGAGGTAGAGCAATTGTTACATACAACATTTATAATGATGAGTTCCACCAATCTATTTTCAACGTTTCCTTATCTACTAACTTAAGATCACACATACATAAACAATGTACCATTTTGCCATAAGAGCATGCACAGCAAATGCTTAACAATTGTGGTTTCCAGGATTTGGAATAACCTACTTCTTAATATTAAATTATCATCTACTCTTTCCTCCTTTAAGACCAAACTTGATACTTGGATTGGGAAAGATGTATATAACATCACTTTTAATAAATCATTGTTATTCAGCACCTTTGGACTTGAACACTGCTACAAGAATCCAAGAGAAACAGTTGTCCTATAGATTACATATATTGCTTTGAATGTTATCCATTTTCAGGTTATGTTCCTGAAATGAAGACAGAGTTGAAAGTCTCTTTTCATGACAGTTCTCCATAAGAAGCCAGATTACTAAGGAAAGACATGTTGACAGGAAAATTCCATCTTTTGCTTGATATTTGTTTGCAACTTTAATATTTCCTGTTGTAAATATGTCTTGTTTTTATAGGCTATTTTCTTTGTCAATTCCCGGTCGAGTTATTTATTTATTTTTCAAAAACAATCATATTTTAATTTTATTTTGGGGTTCCTTAAAGGTGCTGTCACTCAGTGACCATGTTGATTCTCATCTCATGGTTGAGTTGTATTGCATTTTGAACTCACGTCTCAATCATTTTCAAAAGTCCTTCTACCTCACCCATCTGTTGGGGTGTTTCCTTTATGACCAAACAGCATTAAATGCAATTTACTCATACCTAACTAGATCTATCATTGAACACAAGTAGCAACTAAAAATGTACAGCTCAATATATTTACAGCAATACAAACACAAGCAGCAACTAAAAATGTACCGCTCAATATATTTACAGCAATACAAAAGACCAAAGAGGTTCCGCACTAAGAAAATCATAGGACCATAGAATCTACATTATACTGAAAGATTGGAAACTTTTTACTTCATCTTTGTTTCATATAGGCTGCTGCTCATAGATCTTTCTCTAGCTTTCTGTATTATGAAAGACCCTGAGATTTTCAATTTCATTCATGGCTATTATACCAATAATGCTACAAACACCCACACTAAATACCTTGCACTTTCCAATGAGCATCATTGGTGGCATGATGGATACCTTACTTAGGGCATTGCTCCCTGTGGAATAGACCCCTTTACATATTAAACAAAATAACTCTCTGGTAACCTTTAAGTCCAAGCTCAGTGAATGGATGGTAGATTATAAAAGTACACCTGGGATTTGTGATAACTTTAATTCTAGAAAAATGAATAATCTCATATTCTTGGGTTGTGCGATTAAGGTACTCAATGGATAATTTGGCCATAAATACAGTATGAACCTTTGGACTTATTAACCTAATATATTAACATCAATCTAATAAATAATGCTTTCTGCCACTGATGCCATGCCTTACCATGACAGATGGAGAGACAGACTGACAGATAATTATGGACAGACACGCATGCAGGCATGTAAGCAAGTAGTCAGGCATATAGGTATTTGTTAATATGGTTTCTCAGACTGTAGGCAGCTACATATAGGGTGCCTTTGGAATGTATTTTTTATGCATGGACCATTAACTTTAATTAGCATTTCATTTTGCAATTAAAGAAATTTAAATATATACTACAAATAAATACATAAATAAATTGTGAAAACACACATTATATGCTTTGCAATCTGTATTTTACTGACAGAATTTTGCAGCAGGATGTTTCTCTGTTCACATTCTAAGAAATTGCATATTAGAATGTTGTGCAAACATTATTCAAAAGCATCTTTGTTTTCATCAAGGAATCTATCTGAAAGTTTACTTGTCAAAAATTGTACACTGTCCATTGCTGCTATAAGTACACTTAAGAAGTACAAATCTAGTCCCTTGCACCAAGCAACATATTATTTGACAGATGAACAATATTTTAAACTGTGATTTTTATATTTGTATGTAATTTGCAGTAGAACTGAAAACTAAACAGAAAGAAGTTTTGGAGCTCTGGCCACATATATCATATTTCTTTGACATACTGCATTTTGTTCTGATTATGACAGCATTTCATGAATAAAGCAGTTGGAGAATGATTGATAAATCATACAAACTTCCCAGTTTATGTTTCAGATGTCTTGGAAGTGAGCTTAAAGCAGAAGGTGACAATTATCTCTTCATTGGGAGTGAATCAAAACAAACAAAAGCTGCTAAAATGAAATGAGTAATTATAGCTTTCTTATCCATTAATTAAGCCGTGCAGCCCATTGCATTTTTCTGATGATGAAGTCACATTTTGATGGAGTAGCATGTCTACAATAAATGTTGAACTGTTTCTGTATGAAAATATCTATTTTCTCATTCCTGGCATAGTATGTCTACATTAAAATGTGCACTGTTTCTGTAAGAAAATATATTTTCTTTCCAACCTGGTTGACTGTGCGCAGGGGCTTTGCATTCCTTCTATATGTATTTATTGTGGTCATACATATGATGTTATGGGATCTAATGTTCATCGCTGTTAACTGAATTCATTAAAGTCTCATCACTTTCTGTTTACTTCAATTATAAATGAGTTCTGATTTACTTTGACAAGGGAACAGCTCTTCTCATTTTACAGTGTGCAAAAATGTTTCACAACTGTCTTAAGACCATAAGAATACATTTAAGGATTTTTTATTGCAGTCTGCACCAAGTTAAAGCATGCTAGATCCATAACAAAGGGACCAAAACATTAGGGGGATAACTTACCATATGCTATTCTTGTGTGAAATAAATGTACTTTCCTTGACCGTTTATATTATTGGATACAACAGTTATGGTTGCTAAAGGTTTTGTAAGACAAAAAGCAACATTCTCATAAATGATACATCATACTGCATTAGTATGTGGTAGACCTGTAAAACATTAAATAAGTCACAGATAATAGAAGAGTAGTGACTATAGGTATCCACACATTGCATTAGATTACACAGAATGTTTCTTTCTATCTATTACTATTTAATTACTAATGCAATGCTTTGCATATAATACGGATGTTATTAGACGTATCAGAGTTATTCTTTTACAGTTTTACTATCCTGTGAATTTACAACACGCGATTTGCCAATGAGACACAATATGTCAGTTTTGTTGATCGGTACTATCACTAAATTTAGATTAGTTACAAAAGATAGCTTTAGAAATGAGCAACAGAAAAATTGCAGGTATTCCATAGTTGCTTGTAAATGAATAACAATGTTCATGGGTGGTCAGGACTGTAGTCTTATTTGCATGATTTGAACCAATTAAATAGTTTTGTTACAAACAATATAGCAGCACTTGTCATGTCTAATTTTTAAGTCTTGCTGTGGATTTCTTTAGGTATGAAACCTTTGCCTCAGCTTAACCTGCATGTGATTTTATTGCTCTTTTTGTAACTATTTTAATTTTGTTACTGTACCAGATGTTCAGAAAAAAAAGGCAGTTGAACTACAAAATTATCATTTACACTGTATATGCCTGTTACTTAAGTTCTGTTGTAATCTTAAGTTCTCTTAAAATTTTGAAACTTGTATTTGTACAGCTATTTTAAAACTCATTTCATAGAAATGCTGTAATATTGAAAGTTTTAAGAGGTTATGTCACTCAGTAGAAATGGTTATGGATATAGACTACTTAATTAGCTACAAAGCTTGAAAATTATTCATTTTTTTGTGAAGTATCAGCCTTTCATAGAATTGTAAAGGAATTTTCTAAGCTATTTTTTTAATTTGTATACAGTTATAAAGTAAGTTAACAAAACCCAACAAAAATAAGAGAAAATATGTTTGACCATGAGCAAGCATATATTATGTTGAGAAGCACAATTTTGGCAATGTCTTCCATCAGAAAATACAGCATTCTTGCTGTCCAAAAGTGAATAGAAACTCATCTGGATAACATTATTTTTGCAGAGGAGCAAGAACCCCAGCACCACCTACACCCCCTGTTAATTATATATATTAACTCCGAGATTACACAATCACTGAGGAAGGTGCATAGGACAGTGCATATTCCATACCCTGGGGATTGTCAGTCTCAAATGCACAGGTTTCTATTCAGTTTTACACATCAAAATTACTGTATTACCTGCAGTGAGACTTTGATATTGTATTTTTGTTATTATACACTCTTGATCAAGACTGCAGTCAATGTTCCATTTTCACTCTTTTGAAAGTATATACAAAGCATTGTCCTGAACAAGAAATATAACATTGACCTATTACCAAAACAAGAAATCAGTTGCATATAATCCCCTTAAAAGAGCAGTTTGGAGGTTCCAGAACTGCAAAACATGTGGGGCTAAATTTGATCAAACTACACTCATAATTCCATATAACAAACTTTGTAAACTGGCAACTCCCAAATTATCCTAAGAACTGCCAACTTCATTCTATACATCAGTGGAATTTGTAACAATTTTGCATATCCACAAGTCAAGCTCCACTTGAGTAATCCACATGAACAGCCACAACCTGGTCTGTGAGGTCTTGGCAGGACAGATTTGTGTCCCAGACACTCCCCCATCTGTGGAATAGACTCTCTCTACATCAAGCAGAGTGCCTATTTACACCTTTTTAAGCGCAGCCTGGATAACTGGATCAGAAACAGAAAATATACTCCTGGGATTCCACCTGTGTCCCTGTTGGACAGGGGCATCTGGTGATGACTTGTCTAAACATGGCCTAAACTCTTGGCTAGGGTTATATGGCCCTCAGGGCCAATAGCCTAGTAACTTCCTATAACTTCCTATAACATGGATAGGTGAATCCACTTCTGATAAGAAACCCGGTACTAGCAGTGTCCCACAGGGCTCACTGTTGGGGGCCATCCTGTTTGGTTTATATGTCTCTGAAGTGAAGGTCAATATCAGGGCCCTCTGCCTCGCCAAGTCTGCTGATGACTGTAAGCTGGGAGCAATCACTGAATCCCCAAATGATGATGATATCCTACAAACAGGCCTGAAAATGGCAAACAACTAGTGTCAAAACCATGGTCTGAGACTAAATGTTAAAAAATGCATAATCATACCCTTCAGTAAATTAGATATCCCTGAAAATTATAATATTGAAAGCACTCCCTTAAAAGTTGACTGAGGAAATCCTTCTGTGTGGCTCAACTTATAAGTAAAGAAATGGCATCAAGAACAAATGAAGTCATAGTGCCATTGAACTTGGCCCTCATCAGGCCCTTAATTGAGTACAATGCTCCCTTCTGCATGTGCATAACCAGGCACTTATACTAACTGGAGTGGTGCCAGAGGTTTCTCACTAAAAAAATACAAAGTGTAAGAGACATGTCTTATGCAGACCGACTAAAGGTAATATCCATTTACTCTGTCTCATATAATTTATTGAGAGGTGACTTATGCCTGACCTACAAGGCATTCTCTAATCTAGCCCTGATGAAAATGTTACATATTCGTAATAAAAATCATATGAATGTTACACATTCCATGGAACTGAATGTTATTAGTGACTCTAAGAGAATCTACTGGAGACAGAGATTCGTATCCAAAAGGCTACCTCGTTTATGGAACAAACTTCTCATCTTCATAAAAGAAAGCCTGCCTATCACTCTCTTTAAAAAGAATTTGGATAAGTACTGTCAGGGCTCCAACAAATAAAAGACCCTCTACCCTGAAACTACCCCATCCCATATCTGGGGAATTAAAATATAATACTGTCGCATCATGGGTATAATTGATTAGGCTTGTAAAGGCTCTGGTGCCATTAGGTTAGTAATCACCTATGAACCTATGAACCTATTTATTTGCACCATTTCATAATCAGCAAGCATCATCAGGATGTTTGCATTTTGCAAAGAAGGGATTGCTAATAAATTTAGGTATCCATGTATACAGTTGTAGGCAGACAATACTGTTTGTACAACATATTCTAGATTCTCATAACAGGCTGTAATTTTGTTTATGAGTGAGCATTATTTCTAATTGTTAGTATTGGATTACTAATATTGATGTGGGGTCAGCCAATGACCATGCTGCCTGGCACAGCTTTTTGCCATCTGGCTTACGTATTTTTCAAGTGATTGCCATCTCACTTTTTCTTCATTTTCACAGTGTTAAATGGTTGGTGTTCATATGATTCACTATGTACAAAGACTACAATTTTCATTCACATACAAACATAAGTGATCAGGGAAAATATGCAAGGGAAAATGAATGGAAATACTGACATTTTGTCAGACACTCAGCTGGGCATTTTACTAAGGCAGACATCATTATTAAATAGTGCAGGTCCCAAAAGTAATGTTATGCTGTCATTTTCAAGCTTTTCTTCTACCCAATTATAATTATGTTAATATGGCTTGAGGCAGTGTCAGGGCATACTTCACTTCAAAAGTCAGGATATCTTACATGCGGTTGCTTTACATATGCTTGCCTTGCTTAAAGTTGGCAATAAACAGCTGCACAGGTCATATCATTATTTCCACTGTTAAGCTGTGTTATGCACCATTGCATGACCTAGACTAAGTTACTCACATTATTTAATGGATACAATGTCAATGACAAGTTAATTTATTGAACATGTGTATAAGTATAGATAATGTAACACAGGAAGGTGTGTGCATGAGGAACTATTTGCTAGCAGCAAATCTGTTGATTATAACTGTGCTACTTGCTAATGTTTGCACCATTTCATCTTGAATTGTGTTTTAGATAAGACCCAAAATGTATTCTAATACACTTTTAGTCTCATATTTTTATTAACAGAACTCACATGTCGACTGCATGTTAATTAACATATTTTAGATTGCAGATGTACACATCAATTTCAGTTTCATATCAGCTATGATCTTCATCTGAATGTGTATGTTTGGGTTGTGTACACCTTCTTGTGTATTTAGCTTTGCTGAAGTACTGCTGTTTGGTATCATGCTTTCTTGTTTGCTTTTCACGTGTATGTTTGGAAGTTCTGTTTCTTCCTCTGCTGGAATAATCTAACATTCCTGGATCTGCATTTGTTCATTTCATAGGTTCATAGGTTCATAGGTTAGTACTAAGCTAACTGCCCTTTAGAAGCCATTTAAGCCTAGCCCCATCCCTTGTGTGAGACTCTTTGTGATTTTGTTTGATGTACACTTATACCACTGACAGACTACTTGGATATGTGTTTATTTATCTAATGTGTACTATGATCCTTACTTATTATGCTACAACACACACACATCTACCATTGGTCATACACATCCGGGGATGACTGCCATACAGTGTGCAACAAGTCACAATGTGATAATGCACAGGCAGATAATGCTTTTCTGCATTTCACAATGGCTGGTTCACATCCCCACCCCGTTTGAAGCTTCCCATAGCCCATGTTGTGCATTGTTCTTCAGTATAACTTACTTGTCCCAATTATTTTTTTTTGCAACCTTTGTCTGTCATGTGTTGTGAAATTGTTCTATGGCTATACCTGCTGTGATTGCTTTCTTCTCTTTTTCTCCTATGTTTAGCTTTCCTTCTATTCTTAAAAAATTTAAAAAAACTGGGGCCTATGCCACCACAAAAGAATATTGTCAATGACTCTCTGATTTTCCCTCAGATTTTATATTCTAGCATACCTCTTGTGTGTCTCTTTTCTTTACCCATATCCCCCAGCTTATTTTCTATCTCTAACCTTCCTTGGGTGTGTACATTAGCTGTGTTTCCTACTCAAGCCCCACACCCTTTGTTAGCTAATGTTAGCTGTGGCTATGTGGCTGTGATTGCCCTTTGCCTTTATTAATTCTTTCATTAGAAAAGTTTCTGACAGACTTACACTGAAATTCTGTAGTTGTCTTTAAGGACACTACAGAGATTCTGTTATAGATATCTGTTTATGACTGTTAGGCTGCTTATATTGTGAGATTCTTTCTGTAACTGTTAATATACATCACACTTTGTCAGCGATTTTTCATTACTTACAGATTATCTGGGAGTGATTTAAATTTTGCTGTTACTACTGAGATACTCCAATATTCTGAGCTTACTGGAATATTTGCATATTCCATTGTTATCCACATCTTTTATATTAGTGTAATGTGTAGGATTCCACAAACTTCATAGAATCCAGGCCAGTGTCAACTGATTTACAGTATTTGAATTATTTTGTCTCATGGTTCCTTCTTCCTTCCTTCTTTCACTTTTACTTATAGAAAAATGGGGGCATCACTGTTGTATGTCTTCAGTAATGATATTTGGGAAAGAATATAGTTATGCAGAATGCATTCATGAAAATTGCACAATACAGATGACAGCAAGAGGATGCACATTAACTGTGGCTGTACATGCAAAATGAACACATTTCAGAGAAATAATCACTATTCTGCTCACACAATATGCATTAATAAAATTAGGTAGTACACCCAAATACAAAAACACAACAGATTCTTAGCACCTAAGCTGAAAGGTGCAGAAGTGAAACCGTGGTACAGTAGGACAGCAAGATAACTTCTAAGCTGTTTACTATGTTATTGCAATAACCTAGGGTAGGAATGGAGAACATATGTAATGCAAGATGGTATATAATTCATAAAGCATTATTTTCGCTTGTGTTGAGAAAGGGATTGAGAACATATACACGTGCCTTTATCAAAACAAAACTATCAACTATTATCACACAGTGAGTGAAACAATATAGCCTGCTGTAATATATTTTTGAAATGGCACAGTGATTTGTTTCCATAAGATGACACTCTTGATTTTCATCAGTACATAATGCACCTCTTTGGAATTCTCACTGCGTGCACAGACTTACTGTACTCAACTTTGGAATTCTCACTGTGTGCACAGACTTACTGTACTCAACGTTGGAATTCTCACTGTGTGCACAGACTTACTGTACTCTGGAATTCTCACTGCGTGCACAGACTTACTGTACTCTACTTTGGAATTCTCACTGTATGCACAGACTTACTGTACTCTACTTTGGAATTCTCACTGTGTGCACAGACTTACTGTACTCTACTTTGGAATTCTCACTGCGTGCACAGACTTACTGTACTCTACTTTGGAATTCTCACTGCGTGCACAGACTCACTGTACTCTACTTTGGAATTCTCACTGTGTGCACAGACTCACTGTACTCTACTTTGGAATTCTCACTGCGTGCACAGACTCACTGTACTCTAATTTGGAATTCTCACTGCGTGCACAGACTCACTGTACTCTACTTTGGAATTCTCACTGCGTGCACAGACTTACTGTACTCTACTTTGGAATTCTCACTGTGTACACAGACTTACTGTACTCTACTTTGGAATTCTCACTGTGTGCACAGACTTACTGTACTCTACTTTGGAATTCTCACTGCGTGCACAGACTTACTGTACTCTACTTTGGAATTCTCACTGCGTGCACAGACTCACTGTACTCTACTTTGGAATTCTCACTGCGTACACAGACCCACTGTACTCTAATTTGGAATTCTCACTGTGTGCACAGACTTACTGTACTTTACTTTGGAATTCTCACTGTGTGCAGACTTACTGTACTCTACTTTGGAATACTCACTGCGTGCACAGACTTACTGTACTCTACTTTGGAATTCTCACTGTGTGCACAGACTTACTGTACTCTACTCCAGGAGTTGGCAATTACCTGAACTATTTGATTAACTCTATTTACTCTAATGCTGCCTGCTGTTTCTTGAGGCGATTGGCTGTCATTAGCAATTTAGACTCTAAGTTTAATTAAATCTCTTTGTTTATAGAATGAAGTTATACCTTGAATGGTAACCTTAAAAATCAAGGATCCCTCACAGTCACATTTCTTTTGTATTCTGTATGCTACTGTAGGGGATTTACAGAAGGAAACTGCAGAAAGGGCTTATAGGTATATATACACAGGGCATTGCTCATCTGCAAGCTCATATCGTATTTATTCTGTCCTACTCTATTACAGTATTTGCTTAACCATATATAATCCTTGCTGAAAAGCTCATTTCATTTATTACATTTGCAAATGCTAATGTTGCTTCTGTTTCACATAACATAACATAATTTGCTATGTGAATTTGGGATACAATTGAAAAAGATATGTATGTTGCAATTTTGGCAGACTTTAGCATGCTGATGTGTGTTATAATCAAGAGATGAACATGCAGCTGGTGAGCATTTGACTGCATGTGCTTATTGTGGTTAGTCACATTCTGCCTACTACATGTCTATAAGATTTGCTCGGGTACTGCTTTTTCAACTACACTTCTGATCTTTCTGGCATTTCCCTTACCTGCTGTACTGCACTGAGTCCTGGTTTTTCATGTCTGCCAACCAGTCAGTCTAGGTTCTACTTATTTTTATACATGGTGTCTCAGATGATTGTTGCCATGTTCATGTTAGTGCAGAGTGCTGCCATTGTTAATGTGTTAAACTCTCAGCTGTACAACTCAACTCATCCCACCTGCATGTACTTCTAATAACCCCATGCTTATATTCTGTAGAATAAGCGACTGCTAAATGGGTCACCTTCACCCTGCACACTGGTGAACTGTCAGGCAAAAGCAATTAAAAAAAATCTTTCCTTGATCCAACTGTCATCCTCTATTATGTATGGTATACTCCATTTGAACACATTGTACTGCTGAAGCCTTAAGAGAGTCACTACATCTGTTAAAAAGCACCTTTGATATACGGTTTTGCCAAAGTGCAATGTTGCTATTCTGTTGTCTTACTGGCATGTTTCAGGAAGATTGGCATAAAACAGACACCTAAATAACTGAATTAAAAATAGGAATTGGCCTGTTACAAGTTACAGTCTGATAATGATAATTAATGAATTTTGATTTTAAAGATGATTGCCTTACAAAAAAGCATTTAAAAAAAGATTCTTTGTGACTAACTTCAGTATAATCTGTGTAATTAATTAATATACCTATAAAGATAAATTGCTGTAAATCGGAAGGATAATTGTTCTCTTTAGGGCAGTGCTACTTAGTGATCAGTTTGTATACCAGAATGATACTACAGTACAAGCAGAAAATGATTGATTTCAACAATTGGCTGTTTCTGGTGTAATTCTAAGGGAAATCAGTATCTGTCTGCCTAGGATGACATGATTGACAGACCTCTAGGCTTTGCCAGGGATGGCTTGCATCTGTCATCCCTGGGCTTCCAGATACTGGCCAAGGATCTTGCCACCCCTATAGTGCCTTTTTTAGGTGGTGTTCCAAAGACAAAATTACCCCAGTAACAGCTACAAACAAATGCAATCTGAGGGTCATGCCGCTCAATGCTAGAAGTCTAAATCTCAAAACGCACATGCTCAAAGCACTCCTTAAAATGGAGAACATCGACATTTGTGCTATAACAGGGACCTGGTTCAAGGCAGCAGAAAGCACCCATGCACTACCAGGCTGTAACTCATTCCACACTTTTCAGCCCCAGAACTTGGACAGAAGTTCCAAAGGCAGCGGTGTTTCCATATTCATAAAGGATGCGCACACCTCCAGACTGGTATCCCAACATAATGCATCTGAGATACTTCAGGTGCAGCTAACACTGGGTAAGACAGTGATTCAGATCATAACCTGCTATAGGTCCCCAACCATGACCCAAGACTCACACTCCAAGTTCCTAAGCACACTGGAGAATATTAAAGTCCAAGCTAGCACTCTTATACTAGGTGACGTCAGCTACCCCTCCATTAATTGGAAAAACTACTCGTGTACCAATGCACTTGCCCAACATTTCCTGGAATTCATTAATTCCAATGCCCTGGACCAGCTCGTTCTTACCTCCACTAGAGGTAGCAACATCCTTGAACTGGTCATTACTAACATGGGCGACCATTGCACTACATCAATAGTCAACTCTTCCCTGGTTAGATCTGACCACAAATTAATCACCTTGGAAATCCCCATTCCTCCCAATCCCCCTGCAAAGGTAACCACTATGAAAAACTTCTCCAAAGCTAACTTTGGGCTCCTAAAAATAGAGGTGGCAAACTTCACTGCACCCATGCAAATGGAGATCAGTTGCATGACCATCGAATCATACACCAATGCACTGTACAGACACGTACACAAATGCATGGATCTCGCCAAACCCAATTGAGCCAAGATGCTCTCCTCCAAAAAAAGGAAGCCAATCTGGTGGTGCCTTCCCATAAACAAACTCTACAACAGAAGGAGGAAACTGATGCGGAATAAGGTGAAGTCCCAAGACTGGAAAAACTTCCTAATCGGCCTCAACAAAAAGTTGGGATCCCTCATCAAATCCTCTAAAGCTAGCTATGAAAACAAAATTGCAGCAGATAGTAAAGACAACCAGAAGGCCTTCTATAGTTATGTAAAGAATCGCACGGCAATACCCAGATTTGCTCTGAGCTACTGCACAATGGTACCTCCTATACTGAGCCAACAGATATTGCCAATATACTGGCTGTCAGATTCAGTGCCAACTTTACCTCTCTCTCCCCCCTATGGGACCAGTCACAATACCAGTAGATTGCCAGGCACCTAGTATTACTGCTGCACAGGTTAAACCAGCACTGTCCAAGGCCAAGAATACAGCTTCTATGGGACCTGACAATATCCCTGGCTGTGTTCTACATGAACTGCAGAGTGAACTGGCAATTCACCTGTGTGCCCTGTTCAGTCACAGCCTCACCTCAGGCTTTGTCCCTACCGAATGGCGCACTGCTACAGTCATCCCTTTCCACAAAGGAGGAGTGACTATAGACCCTGGGAACTATCGCCCCATTAGCCTAACGAGTCTGATATGCAAAGCTATGGAACGCATCATCATGGACCTAATAAACAAGGATATAAAGAATCTCCAAACTCTGGATTCCACACAGTTTGGTTTTGTGAAGGGTAGATCATGCCTGCTCAACTTGGTCAACTTCTTTGAGTCAGTCACCAGAGATGTGGATGAAGGCAAGGTGGTTCATACAGCCTACCTTGATCTGGCTAATACCTTTGATACCATTCCCCACTCAGGGATCATAGAAAAACTCAGTAAGCTAGACATCGACCCCTATATCACTAGGTGGATTGCAAATTGGCTCACAGGTAGAACCCACAGTGTGAAAGTAGATGACTCCAAGTCAGACTGGTGACCAGTCATGAGTGGAGACCCACTGGATTTGGTCTTGGGTCCTCCCCTGTTTGGTATCTACTTCCCTGAAGTCCAGGCCAACATGAAGGGACTCTGGCTGACAAAGTTTGCAGATGAATTGCAAATTGGGAGCTATTATTAACTCCCAAAGTGATATTGACATCCTACAGAAAGGCCTCACTGAGACCAACGACTGGTGTCAGAACCATGGCCTTAAGCTCAATGCCAAAAAATGTGTCGTCATCCCCTTTGGGAAAAACCCGGTTCCCATGAATTACCAATAGTCCACTGAAAACAGTAGGCATTATAAGAGATCTGGGAACACAGGTTGACACCAGCCACACTTTTGACCATCACATTGCCACTATGGTCAGAAAGTCCTTCTATGTGGCACATCTCATTACTAAGGGTTTTGCATCCAGGAAGAAAAACATCATTGTCTCCTTCTACTCTTCCGTCATTAGGCCAGTCATTGAGTACAATGTCTCATTTGGCATGTACCTAACTAAACACCTGCAACAACTAGAGAGGCCACAAATGTACCTCACAAAGAGGATCCTAGGCCTTAAACATTTGTCCTATATGGACAGACTAAAAAAACTCCAGCTATTCACTGTCTCATATGGCCTACTTAGAGGCGATGTCTGCTTGACTTAGAAATTCATGTCTGACCCAGCTCTGTTAGAAATGCTACATCTGAAGAAATCCCAATCCCGCCACACCACATGCTCCAGAGACCTCAACCTCATTGCCACAATCAACCGAACATGCTGGAGGAACAAGTTCATAATCTAGAGACTGCCCATGCTATGGAATAGACTTTCCATAAATTTCAAACAGAGCACCTCACTGGTTCTCTTCAAGAGAAATCTTGATGAGTGGATGGGGAATAGAAAATTCACCCCAGGGATCACTCCAGTGGCTTTACTCAACAGAGGCACTGGGAACTAAGGTCGGGTGGCACAATGCCAGGGTAATCCTATGGGCTAAACTTGTAAAGGCTCCAGGACCATTAGCCTAGTACACACCTATGAACACACCTATGAACCTATACCTGCTGTAACTCGTTGCTTTTTTGTCCTTACTTCACCTCCCTATGTCTGTTTCCGAGTAGCCTCTTCCATCCCCAAAGCTGTCCAGTTAATATTTTAATAAGCATTGACTTACTGCAATGACCAGCACGTCTTTGCTTTTAATTACTGCAATTCTATTAACTGCATTTAATTTTTTTTACTTTGTCTGCTTCTTCTAACTTCCTCATTGCATTTGTACAGTCAGTAATTTTGTTTTCTTTTTCATTGGTTTACTTTTTCATCAGGTTCATAGTTTCCTAGGTGAGTACTAGGCTATCGGCCCTGGGGCCTATGCAAGCCCAGCCTAAAGGTACCGTGGCTTTTGCCACCCAAGAAAATTATTTTCTTGTGCATCAGTAATTCCTGTGTATCAAGTAAATGCCCCAACATATCCTTGTTTTGCCCATCTCTGGGTTATATGTACATACAATATAAGGGTTATAAATTACCACTGGAGGTAAGGCCAAGCTTCTTATAATCCTTATAGAGCAATAGCTACTTAAGCAGCTATGAACCTTTGAACCTAATTACATTCACTCTGTTTCTAAATAAGTCTAAGAAAAATTACTCCAATAACTCTCATTAGCAATATTGATAAGCTACTGTATATCTATCTATCTATCTATCTATCTATCTATCTATCTATCTATCTATCTATCTATCAATATCATTATTCATATTTATTCTATATCTATACCTATCTATATCTATCCACCAGTCTCTCAAGCAATCTATTTATCAAATTATATCTACATCTAAATATATATATATATATATATATATATATATATATATATATATATATATATATATACACATGTGTGTGTGTGTGTGTGTGTGTGTGTGTCTGTGTGTGTGTGTGTGTGTGTGTGTGTGTGTGTGTGTGTGTGTGTGTGTGTGTGTGTGTGTGTGTGTGTGTGTGTAGATCTATATATATATATATATATATATATATATATATATATATATATATATATATGTATGTATGTATATGTATAACACTATCAATAGTTCTATATCTTAGGGTAAAGTATATTTCTAATTTGCCTTACCACATACTGCAAACCTTCTTCATTCTTGTTTCAGCAATAAGTCCACCCCAGTCCAGACAACACACTATCCTCCACTGGTGCACACCACACCACAGCTTCCTTCCTTGTCATAGCTAATATCTAGTCTATCTTTTCTTTGTTCCCTATTTTTCATAAATACCAGCATCTTTACTCTCCATACAATGGGAAAATCCACTTCTTTGCACATTCCTACTAATTTCTTATAATACCTATTCCAGAAACTCTTATAAATCACACCCACCTATAATCTAGGAAATGTTCCTAAATAACCTCCTGTATCTCAAACACAACTCTAAATTAAGAAATAATTACCATTTTACACTCTTATCAATAACTACATAAGTGGTATACTCTTCCATACAGCAAACTTTCTGCTCTTCCAACACCTCAGATTATAAAAATAACATCTTCTCTTTACAATAATTTCTCAGATATACAATGAGATACAGCTACCTAGAAACTAATTCAGGGTCACAATTGTCTTTCATCATAAACTGAAGCCTCTACCCTCAAGAAAACAGTACACAACTGAAAGATTCCCATGCAAAGTAGGAAGCATCCTTGTTAAAGCTAAATGCCTTGGTTCATTTCTCACACAGTTCCCAGATATAGCTGGCATAACCAGATCCTTTGTAAAAATGTACACTCCCAGCCTAAGAAATCATTTTCCTGAGTTCAGTTACCTCTCCCACTAGTCCAGGTAAGAGTATGAGGAGGTATTTTTCTTATTATTATAGTAATATCTCCACAAAACCACAAAACACCCCTCAAAATGATCACAGGCCAATCTGGCTGACTCTAAATAGATACTTAAAAACTCCAACTATCAAGTAATATTAATTTCTTTCCATTTTCTTCCAAGAACCAAAAGCAGATTGAGATGTCTCATCAGTCAAAAACTGCTCAGTTCAAAGCCTTTAAAAATATTATTAATCTAGACCTTTACAATGTTGATCATTATAACCCCCAACACAGAGGTAGAAGGCATTCTGATAGACCTTGGCTTCATCCAAGTCGTACAGGTGCCAACTAGACCAGCCGAGAAATATTCTATCCCACTACTCTCAGTCATATGTATCTCAAAAAATTCAAATAATTGCATTCTTCTACACTCTTTTAATGACCAATCCCCATCTATTTCAAATAATAAATCAGTCTTCATAATGATAAGCATTTGACAAATACATAAAAAAAATCTTAGCCCTAAAATATGAAGTATCTTCAACTAACTGTGGCAGATGATACTTTCTAATGAAGCAGTAGCTCCTACACCCTGCACTTATTGAGACCATCCTTAATTGTAAGGCAACAATTTCTCTAAAATCATAAACTTTTTTTTAAATATATGCAAAGCAGCTTGCCTACAAAAGAACTAAATGACTTTTTTAAGTGCTTCAGCCTAAGAACAGTGAAAAATTTCCCCAACAACAGAAAATAGAAATACTACTGCATTGAAATATATCATAAAAAAAGTAAAAATAAAACCAGCTGCATATAAACATGCAAGGCCTCTCTCCAAAGTTGTGAAAAACAGTTCAGAGACCTACTCAGCTGTATTCTATTGCACTCTCCTAATGTAAAATCCCCTGGGAAAAGACATTATCACTGACAACATGACAACTCTATCTCTGGTAAACTTCCTAACAAATGTTGTTACCTTTCCATGTATAACTACAACAAGCTGATGTTCTCACCATCAAAAATGGTGTAAAGGAATAGAAAGTCTGACAGATCACATCCTCTCAGATTTTCCCATAGGATCAGATGGTATACAGCCTTGATTTATATTACTATGCAAAGAACACATTATAATCTCCTTTCCCTTCATCTACAAACATTACTGCACTAAAAATGGCCTGCCTGTAGAATGGAAGCATGTCATCATCAAACTCATTCCAAAAGGTGCCAGATCCTCAAACTTCAAATATTTTAGACCATTAATTATGCTACCAACACTTGGCTAAATGTTTAAATAATCTACTCAGCTCACTGAGTATAAAACTGAGTGGAGTATTCAAGAGTTGCTGTCAACGTATTTGATAATAGCAACTTTATGTGTGCAATCTGTTTACAGCTAAAAAGGAAAATTATTATGATGATTTTAAATGGTGGCTAACTAACTCAGCAGTATTATTTAATGATAGTAAAGCTGCCAAGGATTTTGCTAGCAAAGTCAGATGATGAAACATATTGCATTAAGAATGATAAATTATACCAAGCTCTATGCAGTCTAGATGGCCTGAATGCTAAAGTGGGTGTCATGCATCCAGAGCTTGCTGGAGTGAAGACTGAGAGTATAAATGGATGCACTAGAAAGCTGGCATATGAAACAGAGCAGAAAGCAAAACATAGCTTTCAACTGCTCAGATTTTCGCAGAATGTCACGATTTTTTATTCTATTTTTGGTCTATTTTTCATAAAATCTGTGGTTTTCTAGCAAATCACTGGTATGATCTAAGAAATGAAGTCAGTAAATAATAACATACACTTGAGTTTCAGACTTCATATTCTCTAGAAAAATGAATGTAAAGACAAATCCTGTTGTTCTATCAACTTTCTAAGTTTACAACAATATTTAAAATCGGTCCCCATTTTTGGGCTTTTGGTCTGCCTTACGTCAGGCTTTGTCCAGATTTCTTGTACTATGAGGTTGAGAAGCATGAAACCTATAGAATTTACCACTGGATTCCCATGAAAGGACATTCAGCAGCTGAGGTAATGGATGGTTTTGGTGCAACAGAGATAAGAAGATCCTGAGGCTTGAATGAGGGGCGAGAATCTAAGTTATCGGTTATAGGAAAGGTTTGCAAAGGTACATGCTGTTGTATTTATTGAAGAGTGAGCAGGAAATTAAAATATCAGATACATTTAACTGGCTATACAGTCCAGTCAACAGAGCTCACAGTGCGGGGAATCTTTCGCTCATGTTTGAAGGTAGATCAGGGTGTATAAGAGCATAGGTTCCCCACCAGGGAAAGCAAGAGTGTAATAATATGCAAGAAGGCAGTGGGTGGTAAGTATACTTGGTAAGGGGGCGTGAAAGTTCAGTGTTACTAACTGTAGAGGAAGAAAGGACAGAGTATCATGAGGAAATAGATCAAGTGATTATAGAACAAGCAGCACAGATTGAAATGAGAAATATGTCTTGCAGAAGGGGAAAGTGGGTCAGAGAGTTATCTTTGTGCTGGCAAATTTGAACTAGAAATGAAGAAAATTATACAAAATCTATCATATATATATATATATATATATATATATATATATATATATATATATAGTAGGGGATATATGTGTGGGCATGACTAGAATTCACCAGGAAACAGATCCAGTAAGGTGCCATGTACTGTACTGAAAGAAGAGAACTCAGACATGGATATTGCAAGACAGGCACATAAAGAGATGGTTATTGTATGAATTTCTATGGCATGAGACTGCCAGTAGAAGCCATTGCCTCAGCGCTTAAAATAAAATGTAAGTATGGGATGCTAGACAGTGGATGATGCCTGCTTAGCATTTGGAGGTTTCCTGTTTCTGTTTTTACTTACGATGCATCCTGAGACTAAAAGACATCTGGTCAAAGATGGAGATGGAATAAACCATGAGAACATACTATGGATCACCAGTGTAAATTTCCAAGAAGGGTGAAGTGATTTCCAGCTACATTTTGCAATAACCCAAGGGCTGCCATGATTTATTAGTAAAGTAAGGTAAGATTACTGGTCTCTTTATTCTGTTATTTGGCCTGATTTGCTGCACACCAAAGCAGAGTAGTCAAGTATAGTAGATGGGATGTGTCCCACAAAGGGTGCTCAAAGGATATGAAACATGACTATAAACATACTTAAATGTGTAATAATCTGTCTGCTATTATATGCCTCTTCCAGGGTTATTGTTTACTAAGTTAAGGGTCTATATTAGCTTGTCGAAATCTTCTTTCATTGGCATCTTATTCATTCATGCCTATCCATCAAAATTAACTTCAGCAAACACTGACATTTTTACACGGTAAGTAACCAATTGGCAAACACCATGACTTTGCCCTTTTCCCAACTAGCGCAGTCTTGAAGTTGGTATATATTGTTGGGGAGGTGTGATGGGTTTGATTTAGTGCAATGTGTATATTGGTGGGGTAGTGGCCAATTGGCTACTTACCCTGTAAAAAATGTTGATGTTCACTGAAGTTAATTTTGATGGATTGGGATTGATGACTAAGTTATTGATGGAAGGAGATTTTGTCGATCTAATATAGACCCCTCAGTTACATGAAGAACTCACTCAGCATATGAAATTTCAAGCAAATGTGCAAGCTAGCAAATATTTAAGAATCAGTGCCAAGTGATGTCTGAAATTGCTTTCTGGATAATTATTATTAGTAAGAGTAAACAAGAAATGAACTTTGCCATTGTACTAATAGGATATAGTATACTTTATTAGTAAATTTACTAATGGTAGTTTAACTATATTCATTGCTGTTTCAATTTGGATAGGGATATAAAAATGATAGGAAGATATGGGCTGGGAATATGTATATTATGTGGCATAGAATATACTTCTGACAAGTTAAATGTCATAATGAATTTACATAGATATTTATTAAGCTAGCAGTCATATATGATATGGACTGGGAAATGTACACTATGTGGTATAGAATATAATTCTGAGATGTTAAATGTTAAATGTTAAAGGTCTTTATGTACATATGTATTAAGTTAGAGGTCACTTTTAATTTAGACAGATTTCATTCTAGGAGATAAAAGGCCTATGGTTGTCATCAACATATGGATAAGCTGATACTATATGAATGTTTATGGTATGTGTATTTGGCACCTTGAGATAGAAGATAAACTACATTATATGCAATGTGAACACAGGTGAACTCATAGAGTACCTATAACTTTTGGAGTCATGTGGATAGAGAAAGGGTTTCATTCTGTTTTGTACATGGAATAAATACTAAACGGGGTACTTTGATATTTACTGCCAAAATAACTTTTAATAAATCTGCAATATATGGAAGGAATAAGGAAAGAAAAATAATGCACATCAGAAGTTAACTTCCCCAGTTTTCAGTGAGAATATGGGCTGAAAATAACACAGCAGAAAAGATACCTCAAAAGTGACCTATGATGCCTGAAACCTTTTACTGCCAGTGGTGGCTTTAGTGGGACTCTGCTCATCACTCAGGTAACCATAAGCATCTGGAATATACTCTTCAGAAGAAACACACTATGGTGATTTTGAATAAAAAGACCCTCAGGTACAGCTTTTTATCACAGCACTGGATCTAAGTAAGAGTGTTAGTAGGGATTTAGTAGCCAGTTAGAATATGGGAGGTATGAATAACCCTATAAAAATAGAAATAATGTTGTGAAAATTGTTTTGAGAGCAAGTTGGTATAGCTTTTTTTGCATGAAATTAAATTGAAAAAAGGCAGATTTACACTGTGGAAAAAAGGGTTTACTATCAATATATCAAAAATTAAAATAAAACATTACTAATAACCGACGTTTCACCGAAACCACAACTAACTGAATGTCCCTATTGTCGAAAAACAGCTGTTAATGCCGAAAATGTCGACAATGACATTTTATGGCATTAACAACAATGCCGCCCTTGCCGTAACTTCCTAATCCCTACACCTAACATCCCATTTATGCAAGGGGGCATGCCCCACTGTACTCCCCTGTGGGGGGCTGTGCCCCCACAACCCCCCATAACTTAATATTCCAACTCAAAGATCGCACTACAGTGAGGAAAGGGATGTATTTCCCTAAATGCACTGTACCGCAATCCCTTTACATGAGCGAACATTATATTTGTGAATGCAGTCCATTTGCAAATATGACGTTAGCTCATGTAACCTGAACACATATGAAGTAGTCAAACATCTGTTGTTCGAATACTTCATAGCCGTGCAATTGCATGATGACATTTCAGTAGTAATCCCAAAAAAAAGAGGTCACAACTTACTAGAGGTATCCAGTGCTAAAGAAGAAAAGAAAAAAGGAGTATGAAACTCGAAAGATGGATTGCGCTGGATTGCCAATAGACAATTATGAATAAGTAAGATGCATGCTTAGGGATAAGGATAATGAAAGAAGGAAGGGAAAGATCTGTGTTCTTTTAGTTCTTGGAATGATGATTAAACTGTTTAAACAAGTGTTTCAGAGAAAAAGTTACACTTTAGGCAAGCAGACAGTAGTATAATAATTCTGGTGGTTTTAATACGGTGGTAGAGCTGAAAGTAAGTAGGTTATCTGGAAAACACAATTTAATCAAAAGAGCAGGTGAGAGGTGATGAAACTACATGGGATGCAGGACTGGAGGAAATCTGAAATAAAAGAGGAGAAATATGTGGTTTCACTTTCTTAAGAAACACATTTAAACAGGCAGGTAAATAAAATGCAGAGCAATCCTGGCCCATACTGTGGTAATCATACAGTGGGAGGATTGCAGAAAAGGAAATAAGTGATGAAAATGTAATCATGACAAGTGGAAATATTGTGTAAATTTGAAGGATGGAGAATATAGAGAAACAGATAGTTAAAGAAAATAGGATGAGGTAAGGAAGGCAAATGTAGAGAATGAGGCGAAATTATGATGACCTGGAGAGGAAAAATTCCAAGATGCACAGGGCAGGGCAGTAGAGAAGGATAGGATGTAAACAATACAAAGAATGAAGACAGAGCTCAAAGAACAACTGAGATGGCTAAGGCTTATGCAGACAGAGAAGAGCAGGGAAAACATTGAACATTTACAGAACAAGGCATGCTTCTTAGTGGAAAAGCAAATAGATTTGGCAAAAAATGGGCAAACTAGTTGGTGGAGGGTGAAGTGGAAGTTATGTTAATGGAAGAAATGAATGATCAGATAAAGAAGCTGTGTGTGTGATATTTGGGAAGGGAGATGACAGTTATGATTTTGACTGTGGTAGGTCTCATTTTTGACATGGAGATGAGAATGTTGCATAGATGGAATGGAGGAATTATTAGTGTAATGGAGAAGGTATGTTTGGATTGTGACAAGTGTTGGAGATGTGGGCAAGCACAAGTCAAGAATATTCACATGTAACATAGATGTGCGTTATAGATTTGTGGGCTGAGATGAAACCATTTTTAAAGAATTTATTCAGAAATAAGCTGAAAAATCTTTGTTTTTTTACTGGAAAAAGGAGCAGCAGGACAAGGCTTACAGGAAAAGATGGTAATGCACATATTAGCAGGCTAGGCCAAAAGAGGAAAATGTAAAATATAGTGTATGGGGTGCTTCTATAAAGAAACTGGTCAAATGTAAAAGGATTCCGTGATGAGAGCAAATATTAACTACTAAAACACAAGCTAAGGAGATTGTAATGATCATTCAGTAGAGATATTTAAGACATGGCTAAAAGCAATTTAGAACTGGATAGCACTAATTACATACTTATCTATCCACCCAGCAAATATGTATCCTCTAAGAATTAGTAAATTTAGCTTTGTTTGAGATTTAAATTAAAACGCAAAAAAATGAAACATGCACAAGTATGAACAGTGAACAATGACGAACACAATCTCTGTGGATTAATAGTTTCTTATTCCACATATAGGACACATCTTAGATAAGCACTTCTATCCAACAAAATTATCACTAGGACTTTATCAGAAAGAATAGGAAGTTGCAACAGAGATTGATTTAAATAGACAAACACCAACTAGCTTTGAGTTAATCAGTAAAATTTTAAAGGTACACACATATATAAAACAAAAAAATGTAAACAACAGCCTGTCTGTCCTGCACAGTAAACCAGGAAAGCTAATTCAACTGTAAATAATGCATATTAATAAAACCTATTACAATTAAATGAATAATGCTCAGTTGTTAAATTAAATCAAATTAAATCAATGTAAGATGTTATAATTTGTCTGCTCGAAGTATAACTACTGAAGCAATGGGGACATGGTCATTGAATCCTAGTTTAATAGTAGCATGCAGTCTAAACTGCCACAAAGCTCCTTGCACTCTACCCTTTTTTCCTATGCCCCTCACCCTTGAGATGTGGAAGATTATTTTCCAATATCCCAAATTTTTATTGTTTAAAGTCAGGGCAGAAAATAGAGTGCGTGTATAGAGCATTAATAGTGTTAGACCTAAATAAATCATATTTATGCTTGTAAGGTCTTTGTTTATGCCCCCCCCCCATTTTCTAGCATTACAAGTTGGGCAAGTTGAACATTTTGCAAGATAAGCTACACAGAGGTCCCATAATTTCCATTTTGTAGCATCACATTTTAATCCCCACCATTTTATTATTTTACGGAACTATTTTCCATTAGAAAAGCACTCTGTTTATAACATCTGAATTTCTTCATACCATTACTGGAAGTCAATGAAAATGTATTATCAAATTTAGGAATTTCAAACAATGTTTTTACATTATGAACTGGTTATACAAAATAAAATGGTCTGTTTCTGCAAAATGTCAAAAATCTTATCATTAGTTTTAAACATACTCCTGTTATTATACAAAATGGATTTAATCATATTAAATCCTGAATTATATTGCGATAAAAAAACTCTACCAAAGGAAACAATCACCTTATTATTAAATATGCTGTTGTTTATCAATTGAGGTTATTGGGCTTATTAATTTATACCCCCTAAAATGTTTTATATTTGGTACCCTATGCCAAGACAATGTTGGAAGTTATGTCAATACACATTTTCTGTGAATACCCCTTACCTAAAAACATGTTTCCATCAAACTGTTTTTGTCTGTGTAGGGAGAGAGACTCTGAAAATTCATCCATTACTAGAGGTGGGTTTATTGAAGATATTTGACATAAAGCCCAAATCTGTTTTGATAATGGTCTTGCCAAGGTAGTCAATTGTGTTTTTATTATCATGATATGTAATTTAAAAAAAAATGATTAGTGTCATGTAAAAATTATATGCAGTTATGGAATAATTCCCCAGCACATGAGCAAAGAATAAACATGTCATCCATGTACCTGAGGTATAGTTTACAGTATTGGTAAAATAGACAAACTAATGTTTGTTCTCACATCATTTCAAAATAATATTGGTAAAAATAGGGGCACATGTTGCACCCATGGCATCCCTCTAATCTGTGTGCATAGTTCCCTTTCAAAACACGTGTAAGTATTATCTAAAACAATGTTTAAAAATTAAAAAAAAACATGTAATCCAGCTATGCATCTCTGAATCCAAACATATGAAAAAGTCTGTGAGACTGATATTTATAAATTGTTAAAAGCAGGATTAAAACTATGTAACACAACCTCTCTGATGAAGAAAATGACATTGTTAAGGGTAAAATGACTGACAAGCTAGTCCAAATAATGAAACCCAGTAAATGGGATGGTGCCTTCATTTATCTTGCTATTGATTATTCAAGCATCATGTTTTGTATATTCCAAGATTTAGATACATATTCACAGGTTTCCAAGAAACAAGTTAACATAGCTAAATGTGCATTGATATGTCCCTGAATGACTGTATCATGCAAAGTACGATTTCCACAAATTGACATTAGATTTTACATGTGGCTAACCACATTATTCCTATGATTTTTGGACTGTTGAAGATATATACACATATTAAAAATCACCCTTTCAGGCCCATTGTAGTGGCTCATAGTTTAAACAGATATCCTTCAGCAATCTTTATTGACAAATCATTGAAACCAGTGTTTTCCATGAAAATACATATGTTTAAAGACTCCTGGTATTTTCTCGGCAGATTGAAACATGAGTTTTGAAATAAAGACATAGCTGTTTAACAACAAATTTTATTGATCTTTTTACTTGCAACCCACAGAGAGAAGGGAAAGAACTGTTTCAAGATGTCATTTCAGCATATCATTTTCTTTACAATACTGGCATTACATTAATAATGCATTTTGAACATAGTTTTATACAATAATTACATACATTGTGAAGGGGATTATGCAGATAGATTAGAGAGGAAGGCATTGGGTGCAACTTGTGACCCAAATGCTGCCAATCTTGTCATGCTAGGATGAGAGAAGAGAACAAACATGAGCTTACTTGATCCTTTTGCCAGTATTGTAAACTATTTGTCAGGTACCTAGAAAGCATTTTTATTCTCTAGTCAGGTAGGCAGGTAGGGAAGAATTACTTCACCATTTCATACATATCATTATAATAATCATCCAATAGATAACCTTGATGAGACCATTGTCAAGATAGATTGAGGCTTTGCATCAGATATCTTTAGCAATCCCATCCTTATTAATGGATATCTGCATTTTTAGAGTCACCATCTCTTTACTCATAAAAAAAGTTTGATTAAGGGACAATTCATCAGGTTTTTAAAGATGGTGCCAGAATGGACAATATTCAATGCAGAAAAATGTAAACTTGAAAACATGTTTTAATATAGGTGTTATCCCTGGAAAATGATTTGTGATATAAGATCCAACACTGCCTCAGAATGGGGTACCAAATAAAAAAACACTTTTAGGAGCAGGGATTGCTGAGCTCGATCATACCTCTCAACCTCTTAGCACAAGAAATTTGGACAAAGTGAAAAATAATGGGGGGGGGGCAAAAATAGGGAGATAGTTTCAATATTACTCTTATAAACTTAGAAAGTTGCTAGAATGACAGAATTTGTATCAAAATGCTTTTTCTGAAGGATATGACATCTGAAATTCAAATATATATCATTATTTAGTGACCACAATAGTAAGAGATTGAGTCCTTTGAGAGAGCTTTTTATCATAATATGATTCTTGATCAAAAGTGATTGAATCCATTTTCTGTAATAACTGGAATATATGTTTAAAACTAATGAAATG
Source organism: Protopterus annectens (assembly GCF_019279795.1). Lineage (NCBI taxonomy): Eukaryota > Metazoa > Chordata > Ceratodontiformes > Protopteridae > Protopterus > Protopterus annectens. The sequence goes on along the minus strand of NC_056729.1, from coordinate 236,871,230 downwards.
ATTTTTGACGTAGGTTCATAGGTGCATAGGTTGATACTAGGCGATCTGCCATAGGGCATTTTTAAGCCTAGCCAGAGTGTGTTTGGCTTTCACCACCCTTTTAGATTAGTTGACTGTGCCTCTGTATAGTAGGTCACAGAAGATAGCACTTTTAAGGTTAGTTTACTGTGCCTCTGTCTAGTAGGGACACAGAAGAGATCCCAGGGGTAAACTTATGATCTCCCATCCACTCGTCAAGATTTCTCTTGAAGAGGGCCATTGAGGGGCTGTGCCTAACAAGGATTGGGATTTTGTTCCAGAGTGAGGGGAGCCTCTGGGATATGAATCTTTCCCTCCAGCATGTCCTATTTATTTCTGTGCTGAGGTTTAAGTCCCTGGAGCATGTAGCTCTAAGGGATTTGGATTTCCTGAGGTGGAGCATGTCCATTAATTCTGGTTTGGACATGGCTTCATACGTCAGGCACAGATCACCTCTGAGTACGCAGTAAGCAACTGAGTAGAGCTGGAGTTTCTTTAGCCTAACTGCGTAAGGCATCTGTTTGAGTCCCTTGATCCTCTTGGTGAGGTACTTTTAGGGTCTTTCCAGTTGCTGCAGGTGTCGGGTAAGGTACATCCCAAATGGGGCATTGTATTCAATTATGGGTCTGATGAGTGATGAGCAGAGGGGCACAATGACCTCTCTTGATCTAGATGTGAACCCTTTCATAATAAGGTGGGCTATATAGAAGATCTTTCTAACCACTTTGGCAATGTGATTGTCAAAGGAGAGATTGCTATCTACTTAGGTCCCCAAATCCCTAATTACTTCTTCCGTACTTAATGGATTACCACCTATGTGGTAATTTGTGAGCACTTTGTTTTTCCCAAAGGGGATGACTATGCACTTTTTGGCATTTAGCTTTAGGCCATGGCTCTGGCACCAGTTATCCGTCTCTGTGAGACCCTTTTGGAGGATGCTTGTGTCAGTTGGTGAGTCGATTATGGCACCAAGTTTGCAGTCATTTGTGAACTTGATCAGCCATAGTCCTCCTTTGTTAGCCTGTACCTCAGAGAAATATATACCGAACAAGAGAGGTCCCAGGACTGAGCCTTGTGGGACGCCACTTGCAACTGGTTTAGAGTCTGACATGGCACCTGCAATTCTGGCCATGTGGGTTCTATCCCTGAGCCAGTTTGCAACCCATCTTGTGACATAGGGGTTGATATTTAAGCTGGTCAGCTTATTTATGATGCCCGAGTGGGGTATTGTGTCGAAGTCATTTGTGAGGTCCAGGTAGGCTGTGTGGGCTACCTTCACTTCATCTATGGCCTTGGTGACTGTTTCAAAGAAGTCGACCAGGTTCAAGAGGCAAGATCTGCCCATAACACAGCTGAATTGGGTAAGATCCAGTGTTTGGAGGTTTCCAATGTCTTTGTTTATGAGTTCCATGATGATACGCTCCATAGCTTGGCAGACCAGGCTAGTCAGGCTTATAGGGAGATAGTTTCTGGGGTCCGTTGTGGCACCACCTTTGTGGAGTGGGACCACTGTTGCTGTACGCCATTCCTTGGGTACATATCCTGTAGTATGGCTGAGATTGAACAGTGACTTTATGTGAGGGTTCACTTCTTCTTGGAGCTCATGTAAGACACAGCCCAGGACACCGTCCGGTCCCATTGATGCTGTGTTCTTTGCTTTGGAGAGGGCAGCTCTCACCTGTGCATCTGTGATGTCAGGAAGGCTACACTCTGTTGGGATAGACACTTGCTTTTTTGGGGGGGAAGGGAGGGAGAAGTTTGCACTGAACCTGTCTGCCAGGATGTTGGAATGTCTGTGGGTTCAGTGTATTTTTTGTCATTTTGCACTAACTCAGAGCATATCTGGGAGTTGCCACCTAGGTTCCTGACATAACTAAAGGAGGTCTTGTGATTATCTTTAGCGTCTTGCGCAATTTTTCTTTCGAAGCTGGCCTTAGATAATTTTATGAGGGATCGTAGTTTCTTGCTAGTACTGATCAGAGATGCCTTCCCTTTTTGAGATTTTGCTCTATCATGTAGTAGCTTCCTCCTTCTGTTGTATAGCTTATTTATGGCTGGGGTCCACCAGACAGGTCTCCTGCCTTTGGAGGAGTGAGTCTTGGTTTTACTTGGGATAGCACAATCCATGCATTCCTGTAGGTGTCCATAGAATGCGTTTGTAAAGGATTCTGCGGTTTGGGCCGTATTTTCCACTGGCCCGGGGGCTTTGAAGGATTCCACCTCGGTTTTGAGAAGTGTCAAGTTTGCTTTTGAGAAGTTCTTCACCATGGTTTCTTTGGCTAGGGGTGGGGACATTTTGGGGAAACATGCCATTTTTGTGTATAAAACAGGTACTAATGTAAAATACTTGTTTAAGTTTCCCAAATTTGCTAACATGCTTTCATTGACCTCCAGTAACAGTACAGATAAATGCAGATGTTGTAAACATTGTGCTTTCATAATTAGATAGAATGTCCTACTGTAAAATTAGAAAATGGTGAGGATAACAATGAGGTTCTACTAAACTGAAATTGTGGGACTTCTCGTAGAGTTTATTTTGCAAAATGTTCAACTTGTCCAGCTTTTTATGTTGGAAAAATGGGAAGGACACTTAGAAAAAGACTTTATGAGCATACATATGATATTTTTAGATCTAACACAAATAATTAGTTACACAAGCACTCTACTTAATGCCCTGACTTTAGACAATTCAGATTTGGAATAGTGGATAAAATCCTCCACAACTGGGGAGGGGGACATGGGAAACAAAGGTAGAGTACATCTAACTTTTGTGGCACTTCAGATTACATGCTACTATTAAACCAGAATTTAATGAACATGTCCCCATTGCTCGTGTACTTAAATTTAGGGCAGCAAAATGATAACACATCACATAAATGTAATTTTATTCAACAACTGAATATTATTCATTTAATTAGCATATTTTTTTATCAATGTTTTTTATTTATAGCTAAGTTAGTTTTCCTGACTGAATGTATACCTTTACATTTTTATTGCTTAATTCAATGTTATTTGGTACTTGTCTGTTTAAATCAATGCATGATTCACCTTCCTCTTCAATATGAAGAAGTCCAAGTGATAAGTTTATTGGTTGAAAGTCCTTACGAAAGACGTGTGTTTGTGTGTGGAATAAAAAAACTTTCAAAACCACTGAGATTTTTTGGTGGTGTTTTACTGCTCCTACTTAAGCGTGTTTCATTTTTGAGTTCTGGTTCATCTGTTTTGTTTACATGCATCATTTGCTTTCCTTTTGGGTTTCAAATTTAAATTAGATTGCTTCCCTACACTGAGTTGAAATGTAGAAAAGAACATTCCTCTACTACCACTAAGAATGCAGTCGAGGGACGTAAGACTTGATTTAAGGAATCCTTGTAATGTAGGTGTTTCATGTTAAACTGAAAAAAAATCCATGAAGAAATGTGTCCAAGTGACTCTACCAGAACTGGCTTACTATAGGGGTGCAGGAGAACATTTTAAGGGAAGATTGCCCTTAAAGATGTAAAGGGAAACTGTAATGGATGATCCCTATAATGTTAAGCTTAATGATTAAGGGGATAAAACTGGCATATCATTATTTTTAAAGCCTTTTGCAGTATATTATATAAAAAGAGGACATGAAAGTCATAAACAGCTAAAACAATCTATGTTTTGTATAGCTCTGTTAAAGGCTGTAAATACCTATTAAGTAATAAAAGGATCCCAGATACTATTCAGTATATTATCACACCATCAACATGGATTTTCATCTGGTAAAACAGTAACAGCCCGCTTTGTGCTCACTGAAGAAGTTTTTTTTTCTCACACAATGTAGACAGACTCCCTTAAACAGATTCAGTATTCATTAGCCTTGCTAATACATTCATACAGGAATAGTCAGGCCCTAACAGAGTTTAAAGAAATGTTAAGCAACAGAGACTTTAAAATGCAGAAATGATAAAAAACACATCTACTACAACTTCTACTACAACTTCTCTTTCTAAAGTTTTTCTGCAAGAGTCTGTTTTGTCTACTTTTTCATGCAGACCTCCCATAGATTCTAACTATTGTACGCAATCCATAATGCCCAACAGAGTGTGTGTTATTGTGGAAATAATAAATGTCAGGACTCTACACCCCTGGTAGGGTATGATTTAAACAATAACACATGCCCTGGAGGGCATTATAGCACTTAGAAAATGAGCTGTCTACAAAATAGTTGTGTTTTACTTATTTATTTTATTTTTATTACTATATTTTTTTTATATATTTTTGATGTAAAATAGTTCCTCTGCCTAATGTTCCAAACTTGCTGTAGTATATGTTAATGGTGTTGGAGGAAGCATTTTATATATAAATATTACACTTTAAAAATATCCAGGTATTTACTTTGTTATTTATTTATTTATTTATTTATTTATTTATTTTGTTCTATAATCCTAAAACATTTGGTTTGTTGCCTGTTATTGGAGATCAATGTCACTAAATAATGACATACATTTGAGCTTCAGAGTTTTATTTCCTTTAGAAAATGCATGCTAACACAATTCCTATTATTTAAGCAAGTTTGTAAATTTATAAGAGCAATAATCAAATTCTGTTCATATTTTTGAACCTTTGTTCCCTCTTTATTTTAGGCTTTATTCAGATTTCTTCAGCTGAAAAGTTGAGAGGTATGCAAACTTCTGTTGCTGCCAGTGGTCAATTTCACTCAGTCACACACACACACACACACACACACACACACACACACACACACACACACACACACACACCACACAGACCGTACACAAATACCTCTGCTTTAGAAAATGCATGCTAACATCAATCATAGTTTTCATGCAACATTGTGAATTTATACCAGCAACATTTAAAATATGTTCCTATTTTGAGCCTTTCCCTCCTATGTATTTTAGGTTTATCCTCTATACTACTCAACCTCTTAGCACAATAAATCTGGACAAAGCCAGAAATAATGGTGGGGGGGATGCAAAAATAGGGACAGATTTTATATATTGCTCTAATAAACGTGCTAGAATAATAGGTTCTGCGTTATCATGCATTTTCTGGAGTACATGAAGTCTAAGACTCAAATGTGTATCATTATTTAGTGACTTCCATCCTCAGTGATTTGATAGAAAACCATGAATTTTATGACAAACTGATGGAAAATATGGCAAAACTCTGTACATTCTATGAAAATCGGGATAACGGAGAGGTATCCAGATATGTTGAGCTAAGAGGTAAAGAGGTATACAAAGCTTTTTACTGCTGCTGCCCGGGATCGCTCTCAGTCTCCATACTCTCTCTGTATCTCAAACACACACACACACACACACACACACACACACACACACACACACACACACACACACACACACACACACTCTTGCTTTCTTTTTCTTTTATTTTTTCATACTCGCTAAACAGCAAAAGTGCTTCTTAGCAAGTATAAATAGTAGCTCATCTGGTCTCTCTCTCACACTCATACACACTTACACTTTCACACTCAAATGCATATGCACACATTTTTTTTTTATTTTACTTTACTTTCTATTTTATTTTACACTCACTAAACAGCAAAAACACTGCTTAGTAAGTGTAAAATAATGGCAGTTATTAGTTTTTTTTTCAGTACGAGCTCCATGGCAGCTTGATATGCTGCCATGAATTGTCTTGACTTATTTTTCAGTGGGCATTACCTCAAGATTAACAGCCTGTTGGGGAACATTTGTTCTTCAGTCACAGTGTAATCTAGAGGTTGCCCATTCTCTAAACATAAATAACACAGTAATGTACAGTGCCAAACCATTACATGCATAAATCAAAAATGAGTGGACACTTGACCTCTTTCAATTCTCTCATTGGCCACTACTAAATGAACTCATTCAAAACATTAGAAAAAATTCAATACCATAGTCTTCAACACAAAGCAAAATGCATCTCTTGTCCCACATCAATGGCACATACTTTTCATCAGCCTGGAACTGAATGAAACCACCCATTACTACAGAAATTTGAGCAAATGGTTAGATGAGATTCTCAGCTTCCAATAACATATTCAAATAACATAAAACAAAATAAGCATAATACTTTTTAGGAATGGCCAAAAGAATCCCACATAGCATAAAGTGGCACAGTGGATACTATTGTCACCTCAAAGGAAGAGGTTTCCCTGGTTTGATTCTCAGCTGGGTCGCCTTTTGTGTGAAGTCTGCATGTCTTCCCTGTGGTCACTTGGGTTTCCACTGGGTGCACAAGTTTCTTCTTATGTTACACCTACATTGGCCATAGGTGTGAATGTGTGGTTTGGATGAATTACCATGGCAGGGCTAGCCACCCGGTGGTGTAAACCTTGGTTCTAAATGATTGTCACTGCTGAAGTCATACAGTGATCTCATGTGCAAAAATGAGAAAAAGGAATTGTGAAGGGATTGGAGGGTGGCCTAATGGTTAAGGTGTTTGCCTTACAAACACAAGGTGCAGGGTTTGAGTCTCACAAGGGATAATTGGTTAGGCTTAAAATGACTCACAAGGGCAGTTAGCCTAGTACTAACCTATGGATGGATACACCGTATTGGTACAATATCCTTTTGTATGGTTATGCCTCTCCCCAGATTGAATATAGACTTTCAGGTATAGCAGCTGAAATGTACTTTGTTGATTTATTACAACTGTCCTACAAATCACAGTATTGCTCAGTTCTAGCCAAAGCAAACTGCCTACTGGTCAGACAAAGGTGTAGATTATTAGTAAGCTCACTAACCTATAGTGTTTTTTTTTCCAGTTTTTTGTCAAAAGGCTAACAAAATGGATTTCACACTATAAACTGAAACACCACTCCACTCCACTTCCATACTATCCTTAATACCCCCAAATACCTTCAGTGCACAGTTCAGACTTCTTCAGTATTCCCCACCCACCCCATATTTGAGAATTTACCTGCCACACTCAAATTAATATCTTCCTTTTCCAACTTCACAAACAATATCAAAAGACAACTATGTAAAGATGCAATGTGTAAATGTTTTGGCAATGCCATCATATAAGGCCGAGGTTTGGGCCATCTGCACTTGCACTAGATTGTTAATGTTCATTGCTAAATATAGCTGATGCATGCAAACTCCTTAATTATATTATTTCCTAAATTTCTTATAGGTTCTTCTGTTCATACATACTTAATAGGCTGTTAATCTGTGATGACCTTAAGAAGCTAACCTTACATTTCCTTGCTACATTTTAGTCCTTATATTTTCCATACAAATAGCCCAGAGATAAGACAAAGAAGGATATGACAAGGATATGTTGGGACATTTACATGTGTCTTCCATCAATGAAAGAGAGGGGTGTGTAGCTGGAGGGTTGGGAGGTAGGGTTGTATTTACCCATCCTTTTGTCCAAGTTACAGTTTAATAGATTATCAGAAGTGTCTTGCTCTTTTTAATGTCTCCAAGTCTTTTGGGTTTCTATTAGCATGATGGGAATGAACCCCTTTCCAAAGTCAAAGTGCGATTAAAGTTCATGAATTTAGCTTTCTTTCAGTCTTTGACATCAGCCAGAAGTGCTCTTCTCAGCATCCGCAATGTTCTGTAAATTCATTTTATTATAAGACTCGTTGCTCCTACCACTACTGGAACTGTCAGGGTATCCTTCTTCCACATTGCCCTTGTTTCTGCTTGCAAATGCTGATATTTTTGACTTTGTGTCTCTCTCTGCACATAAGATACTTTAGTCACTAGGTGCAGCAATTTCAATGATCAATGCTACTTTTGTATTATTTTCTTGGACTACTATATCTGGTTTTCTTACATCTATTTTTTGTTCTGTTGCTAATGGGTGATCACATGTGATATAAACTTCATCATTTTATAATAATTTGTGGCTCATGTTTCCTTGTTTTTCAGCTACTGCAATATTTTAATGTTTGCACAATCACCGATGCAACAGTCTTGCCACATTATTATGCCTTTCAGTGTATAGTCCTTCTGTCATTAGTATATCACAACCACCAATGAGGTGTGCGACTGTTTCCAATTCTGTTTTACAAAACCTACATTTGTCTGTTCCTCCCACATGTTCAATGGACTTTTTAAACCAACATGTGTGTAGTCCACTATCCTGGCCAGCCAATATTAACCTTTCAGCTTTTGGTTTAAATTCACCTCTCCTTAACCATTCCTGCATTTGATCGTGATTAACATGAGGTTCTCCCAAGAGTTTTCTGTACTTGCAACTATATTTATGCATTTTCCATGCTTCTTTCCTTCTCATCTGACCCTTCACCTTATATTCTTTCTTTTGTTTTTTGGCACATTCAGTTGCTGCCTGATTTTTATCTACTTCTGATTTGATTTCCATTCCCACTTGACACTGATATGCTTCTGCTAAACTAAGCAGGGAAGTCACGTTACACTTGTTCTGCTCATGTTTCAGATTTTTCACTATCCAAAAGTATAGAAAAAACAATAAAGTTCTAGTAAAGCTGTCACGATCCAAAAATTAATTTCCTTTTATTCAGTCACATAAAAAACTGGTTTAGCGCTTTCATCTACGCAATCGTAGACTTCATCAGAACACTAATTACTCATTACATTAAGCTATATATACAAAAAAAAAACGCCAAAATCATACAATTAGTTAATTAAATGTACTTATTGGCTTAAAGCCACAGTTGTTTCTTAAAATACATTCATACATTCCTGAAAGGAACTAGCCTTATTTTTTAATAGTTGATTGTATCCAATATAACACTTCCTTATATTAAATTAGATATAAAAAGATTCTAAAAACTACATCATCATTCATAAGTATTAACTGCTGCACTTTTTTTAAAATAAATAAGTAACCATAATATACTAACATGTATTGACGTACAATAATAAAAAACTGTTAAAAAATGAATTCCACAGTTCTAATTTATTAATACTTTAAACTCATTTGATATTATTTATATAAATTAATATGTTATGCTTATAGTATTAAATTAAAAACATCAATTATAAACATTAATTTCTTAATAGGGGTTTAGTGGGTATACAGTCATTTAATCCTGGGGGTGTTGTTGCATTTAACCTAATTTGCCACTTAATTTCCTTCTCTGAAACAAGTGTCTTAATATCACCACCCCTAGGGTTCTGTTTCACCACTTCTAAAATACCAAACATAAAACCAACACAGCCTGAACTACTATTTAAATGCCTATACAAGGCATTATTAGTGTAAAATAATGACAGGAAGAACATATTGCTAAATATATCAGATGCTGTGATTGGCAATTCTCTTTACTAAAATTGATCTTACTTCTTAAAATATTATCTAATACTACACTCTCCTTGTCTATAATGTTGTGACATTGATTACAGTGTCCACATTTAGTGGTTCCACCCTTACCTGAGTGTATTTGTTTATTAATTTTATTAGACCTTGTTTCAAATATTCTCTTAAGGTTATAACCAGTTTTATATACATAAGATGGCCTCACCCCCAGTTTATCACTAATACTGTCATCACTAGTGATTATGTTCCAGTTTTTATCAATAATCTGTTTGATCTCCCTCGCCTGCTTTCCAAACTTCACTATACATGCCCTCTGAAAATTATGACCACCTTGTACTATACTAGAGTTACTAACTTCCATATTTGTCTGTTTGGGCGTTGGTCCTACACCCAAAACAGGGGTATATTTTTTTCCCCACTCTTTAATAATAAACATTGTAACATCCTGTACTAAGTTTTCAGGATATCCTCTATCCATGAATAGCCTCCTCAAAAAATCCATCTCCTTGAGGAAATCTTCCTTCACCGTGGTCATCCTGGCCACTCTAATGGATTGACGTTTAATAATACTTCTCTTCTGGGAGTACGGATGGTTGCTAGTATATTCAAGGTAACTATTGCAAAAGGTTTCTTTTCTAAATATTTTAGATTGAATATGGTTACCATCAGAAAATATATAAGCATCCAAAAAATTGATACCCGTATAATCAAAATTATGTGTAAACCTAAGGTATGTAGTAGTATTATTAATGTATTCAATAAACTGAATAAGTTCTTCATTTTTTCCATTCCATAGGATGAAAATATCATCCAAATAACGGACATATAAAATCATATACTTTTGCCAGGGTGAACTGAACACAAACTCACTCTCCCAATCTAACAATACAAGATTGGCAAAAATGGGGCCACACCATTGTTCTGCTTGTAATATTCCCCTTCAAAGTATATGAAGTTATTGTCCAATACAATACTAATAAACTTATGTATTAATTGTTTACTATCTTCTGCCAACTCACAATACATGTTGACGCTTTTCATAAACCTATTTATACCATCCTCCTTGGGTATACATGAGAATAAGTCTTTAATATCTATTGTTACAAAAAGTAATTGTGAATTCCATATATCATGTATGAATTTCCCAAGGAATTCCCAAGAATCCTTAATAATATGCTTTATGTTCTTATATATATTCTTCAACCACTGATCAATTACTTTCCCGTACGGAAAAGTTTTACTATATGTTCCAGCAATTATTGGTCTAAGTGGGGGATCAATAATATCTTTGTGTACTTTAGGTATGCCGTTGATGGTGGCAAGTAAGGGATGTTGTACCTTTAAAAACTCATACATGTCCTGGTCTAGTCTTTCATCCAAAAGATATTCCTCCAAGTACAAATCTATACGCCTATGTGCGATGTTAACTTGATTCAATGAAGACCTTTCATATTGTTCAGTATTATTCAAAATGTCAAATATTTTTTCATTATATCTAGATGTTTCAAAAAGCACCACTCCACCCCCTTTGTCAGGCACAAATATTTTAATATTAGCTGCTTGCAGTTGTTCAAGTATCTTATCAAGCTTATTATTCCAGTTACAAAAGTTTTCTTTGTTATAATCTCTATTCTTAAGCTGATATATCTGTTTGCTTATAACTTTCTCAAACATTGCTATGGTGTTATTCATAGGAGGAATACATTTACTTTTTTTCTTTAAAGCAGTAGGAGGAACACATACACTTGTTTTGTCCTTAAAAAATAAGCCCAAATTTAACTTCCTAGTATATAACTTAAGTTCCACTAAAGCATCAACAAAATCAAATTTACCTTGTGGTATATATTTCATACCTTTAGAGAACACTGAAAAGTGTTCCTCATTAATCGTAACAGGTGTATAACTATATATTTTAAAGTCTTTCCATGTATTAACTACACCATGTCTACTTATCTCATGTACTTGGTCAACATGCTCTATTTCATTACCCCCTACCTTTTCCAATACTTGTTCTCCCTGTGATTCCTTTGATCCGTACACCTTCTGTAATTTCCCCTGTATTCGAAATCCTCCTCTAAAAAATCATTACATTACCCCCTTTCTTCATATGTATCTTGTCTACCTATATATGATTTTGTTCTTTTACTATATTCTTTATCAATTCTAATATTCCATCTGTATGCCTTAGAATTAGCATACTGGTTAGTATCCCTAATAAATTTCTTACATTTCCTATCAAAAATTCTTTTACAATTATTTTCAGCATATCTATACTGTTTATTATACAACTGTTCCCATTGAGGAAATATAAGATCCTGTGTAATCTCAGTATTCATCCTTTCAACTTCCTGCAATAAAATGCTGATCTTATTGTCGTTACATATAATAATAAACTCCATAAATTGAGTCCCAAACCTGTCAAACATTTTGTTGCATGCCTGTATATTTTCATCATTCAACTCCACTCCTGTGGGCTGCTTAAAAAAGCGTAAGCCCATAGGTACAATACCACTAGTGATACATTTGCGCAGATATAAATTATCTAACTGCAACCCCTTAATTTGTGTGAGCTTCTTGCCAAAATTATAAATAATCTCTCTTAAACTAGGGTTGGACTCCCGAGGTAATCCTCCCCTAACATTTTGTTTATTTGCAATCTCAAATTCAAATGTTAATTTTAAAAAGTTGTCAATGTTATTAGTGTGGGACATACCCACTGAATTAGCAGTCTTACGTGGATTTTTAATGTCCCTGGTGTCCTGTTGTTGCTTAGTCCCCTCCATTCTACTTGCAACTGTTGAATAAGTCCGATTTGGCGGTATCCTTTTAGGTTTGGCACCCGAAAATAAAAAAAAGTCCTCAGAAATGTTCGCCTCTTTGTTCGACCCAGAATACTGGCTTCCTTCTCCATCAGCACTCTTATTCTCCGGTCTATGCCCCGAGCGAAGAGTTGGAAACCCTTCCAACAAACGCTGGCCATTAGGTATGTCATCCGCACTATCGTCCTCTACTTCCGAGCGTGGTGACGTCATCACATCGAGCCCCACATTGATGATACCCACAGGATGCATGGTATTAGGTGGCGTCAATAGTTCTAACAGTCTGGTAATCTCTCCCTTGATAATTACCAGCTCCGAATGAATCTTATCCACCTCCTCACGTCTAACTGGCGACGAACTGGCAGAAATCTCTCCCATGGAATCCATGACATCCAACAACTATATACGCAAAAACTAGAACTCGCAACAATCCAAAAGTATAGAAAACACAATAAAGTTCTAGTAAAGCTGTCACGATCCAAAAATTAATTTCCTTTTATTCAGTCACATAAAAAACTGGTTTAGCGCTTTCATCTACGCAATCGTAGACTTCATCAGAACACTAATTACTCATTACATTAAGCTATATATACAAAAAAACCCACCAAAATCATACAATTAGTTAATTAAATGTACTTATTGGCTTAAAGCCACAGTTGTTTCTTAAAATACATTCATACATTCCTGAAAGGAACTAGCCTTATTTTTTATAGTTGATTGTATCCAATATAACACTTCCTTATATTAAATTAGATATAAAAAAGCCAATAAGTACATTTAATTAACTAATTGTATGATTTTGGCGGGTTTTTTTGTATATATAGCTTAATGTAATGAGTAATTAGTGTTCTGATGAAGTCTACGATTGCGTAGATGAAAGCGCTAAACCAGTTTTTTATGTGACTGAATAAAAGGAAATTAATTTTTGGGTCGTGACAGCTTTACTAGAACTTTATTGTGTTTTCTATACTTTTGGATTGTTGCGAGTTCTAAAATTTTTCACTATGTTTGGGTCTTGTGAGGTCTGCAGATATGTATGCAGTCCTACGATTGCAGATGTGTACATATAATTTCTGAGGAGGCCCATCCCTCCTTCAGAATGGGGAATATATAATCTTGATATGCAGTGATTTTTATAAATCATTTGTTAAGCATGAAGCATCCTTCTTGTTTTCCTGTTCAACCTATCCAACACCTTTTGAGGCCAGGCAGTTACTCCAAAACTGTAAGTTAGGATAGGAAGAGCAAACTGGTTTATAGCTTGGACTTTGTTCCTAGATGTCATTGCCATTTTCAGTATTAATTTAAGTCTTCTGAAGTATTCCTAAGTTTTATGCACATTTGCTCATGTTTTATTGTTGATCCTTCATCAATTCTCAAATATTTATACACTACTTCTTGCTCAAGTTCTTTTATATCACATTATTGTCCCAACTGATGTTTTTTTGGTGCTGCAGCTTTCCTGCCTTAAAGGTTGCTTTTGCACATTTATCAAGACTAAATGATATTCTTATATTATCTGAAAAAGTTTGACTATTTGCAGTTGTGCTTTCAGTTCCTCATCTGATTAACTATACAGTTTTAAACCATTCACAAAATGTAGATTAGAAGTTTTTACATATTGTTGTTTTCTGAAAGCCAAACTGTAGCCATGACCTAATCTGTTAAGTAGACAGCTTAATAGGTTAAGGGCAAGACACATGAGTAGTGGTGATGGAGTCACTCTGGAATATACCCCTTTGAATTTTTATCCCTGGAATAATAATTTGTCCTTTATTATGCCTTAAGTACAAAGTGGTTTGCCACTGTTTCATGGTGACTGTAATGTAATCGATCAGTGTAGGGTGTATCTTATACATTTTTAAGCAAACTTTTATCCATGAATGCAGCATACCGTTAAATGCTTTTTTTGTAGTCTGTCCATGCCATACTTAGATTCCTCCCCTTTTTACAGTTCTCCATTATGACTCTGTTTACCAACAAATGGTCCTTTGTGTTTCATATGACTTTCTTTTGTTACATTGCCATGATTGACTTTTCTTCTAAGTGACTATAAACTGTCGTAATCAATTCCAGTATATATTTTATACGTTGTCGGAAGGCAAGTTATTAGTCTATTGTTTTTGGATACCTTGCAGTTTCACTCTTAGGTAGGAGCATTGTTTTTCCTGTTGTTAAACAGGTCTGTATCTGTTTGGATTGAGCATAAAAATAGTTCTATTAATGGCTAAATCTTCATGTAAAGATGTTTATACTTTGAGCTAGAAGTTAGGTACTGCATCTGGGTCTGGGGGGGGTTTCCAATTAGAAGCCTTTCTTTGTTTCATTCTCTCTGGCTGTTACTTCATCCCATTTCATATCCTGAACATTTGAAATTATTATTTGTTTTACTTCTTCTATCCATTTAACATCTTTATTACGTCAGTCAGTCACTTATAAATATTTCTCCAAAATGTATCCATTTCTTCTTTTTTTGATGGTGTTTTGGTTCCTTTTGCCTTGTTTCACATTTCTCTATAAAACTTTTTAGGTCATCAATAAATAGCTTATTTTGTACTTTTCCTTTATATTTATCTGCATATCTTAAAGTTTGTCCAGCTATGATGGTATTTTTAGTTTATTATTTGCGATAGCGCATGATAGATCCTGATCTGTTCAGATATTGCAAATTGCTTTTATCACATCTGTCTTTCAGAGTATTTCAATGATCTTTTCCCTCTTCTGTACTCTTATAACAGTGACACTTCTTGTCTTAATTGCGTCATAGTTTTCTTTATTCAATACTTCCATGATGGCATTTGATGTCTCCTCTTCCTGTCTCTTACTGTCCTGAGTTTTTGAGGTAAGACATTTTCTGTTATTAATTTAGCTGCACAGTAATATATCCTACTTACTTCTGTTATATCGCATGAATCTCTATGAACAGCCCTAATTACTGTTTTCATTTGTTTTATCAAACTTCTAACTTTGTTAGTTTTATTGACTTTCTGTTTTCTATTTTTGTCATTAATCTTAATATGTCTGTCCAGCTCTATTAAATCAAGCAACTCTTATCTTATATCATTTTCTTCTAAAGTGAGGGCACATTCTTTGTTCTCCATTTTGTGCAGGCATTCTATAGAAAGTTCTAGAGCATCTTCATGTGCCACACTCTTTTCAGTTTCATCCTGTGTCATCTGTTGCTCTTTCATGAGAACTCCCTGGCCTATCACTCCAAAACATTGACTGAGTTAGAATTGTACAGTTTCCTGTTCCTTCCCTTGTTGTGCAACTACAGCTGAACTGGTTTCTTAGTGAAGGCTCCAAAATATCTTCATATGGCAACTGATCAGATGTTTCCCGCTTCACTGGTTTCTCCATAATTTGGGCATCCATTGCCCTATCCTGCTGTGGTGTTATCAGAGTTAAATTTTCTACACTAATCCTTCACTTTGCAGATAATCCATATCCTTGGATTCTATTTCTTTAACTTCTCCATTAATAATTCTCTTTTCTACGTTTCCTCTTTGTTTTCTTATTTTTTTGTATTGTAAGATTTTTCATATCTGGATGCCTTTGCCTGTATTTCTCTTCAAATATATTTTCTGCAGCTCTTTTTGCATTGATTAGTTTTGCTTTCTTCTTTGCATACATATTGTACCATATTAAATATCATTTTCTTTCCTAAGTCCATATTTCTTACTCAGATGTCTCCTGCTCCTCCTGTTTCTTCTTATTTGGAGGACTTGGTGTTCCATCATGTGATATAACTCGTGTTAGACTTTGTACACTAAATCCTTCTCTTCACTTTACTAATCTTCTGCTTTATGTTCCCTCTATATGATCTTATTTTTTGTATTGTGACATGTTCTATATCTGGATGCTTTTGCCTACATTTCTCTTTAAATATCTTTGGGGGTGCTTTTTTCTACTGATTAAGTTGGCTTTCTCCTTTGCATAAATATTGCACCATATCGGATCTCTTTTTTTCCATGTCCATACTTCTATTTTATACCTCTCAAAAATCTCTAGATTTTGTTTTTTTATATTTTTGCACTTCCTTAGTCGCTTCTTTTCTCAAACGGCCCAAGGTTTCTTGGTCTGGATAATGTTTTTCATAAATCTACTGTTTAAAATGAACACAAATATTTATGTGAAGCTTCTGGCAGTTTTTTCTTGTGCAAGTATTTTTCTTTCCTCTAATTTCTCTCTTAGTCTTTTTGTATACCTTCTGTCTGGAAATTCTGCACTTCTTCCATAATAGTAACAATACATAATTTCTTCCTTATCCTCAACAGTCCACACTATTGTTCGTATGGCTCTTTTGTGGCTTATCGGTTTTTGTGATTTTTGTGGACTACTACTTCCTACTACAAAGGTGGGGCCATCCTCCCTCTGGGCCTGTCCTAGCCTCATTGTAGGAATGTTTCTTTGTCTTGAGGATTCCTACACTGTCATTTTTTCCAGTCCTGGCAGCAGTGTACCTACCAGGATTGGACACTTTTTTATCCTGGGTCTTGTGTACCCAGCTATATTTTTTATGTTTTAACCTACTTCTGTGCATGATATATGCTATATATAATGCAGTCTATATATCAGTGTGGTCTTGGTGAGAATTTATGAAAGGCAGGGTCCACCTTGTGAAGGTAATCACCAAGACATGAGGATGAATTCATTTCCAGCAATTCTATTCCCCTTTGCTTGCTGATTTATCACCTCTCCATTTGTTTATGTAGAAGCAATGATGATCCATGAAAGTGGCATTTTCTGTGGTAGAAATCTATCCTTTCAACATTTTCTATTTACTTTGCAAAAGGGATTGAGAGCCCTTGAGTGGATGTTTATGATAACTTTGGAGTTGCTGAAGTGTAATAGGCCTGACCGAAGGATCTACTTAAGCTCTAAAAGCAAGGCAGAGGTCACCTCTCAGTAGTCAGTGTGATATTGAAAAGAGAGACAAGGGTTTGAGGTGGTCAGTGTAGTTATTAGTATATAGACCCTTGATTTTTTTTTTTTTTTTTTTTTTTTGGTGAGAAGGCATTGAGGTCATTCAAGTTGGACATGTACATACCAGAAGGGGCATTATACTCAATGATTGGCATGATGAGTGTTGAGTACAGTGGTACAATAACATCTCTGGACATGAAGCAATACCTTTAGATATACGCTGTGCAGTAAAATGGACTTCCTTACAATGCTGTATATGGGGAGATGAAAGGACAGTTCATTACTGACATAGGTTCCAAGAGCCCCAATTATGGGATCAGGTTTCAGGAATGTATTGTCAATGTCACAGTTGCAGGGAGTGTCATGCTTTTCAAAGGATAGAAAGTATATACTGCTTTTCATTAAGTTTTAGTCCAAGTTTTTTCACCAGTTATTTATTTGGGACAGGCCCCCATGGAGGATTTTGTTGTCCTCTGGGGAATTTATTGTTGCGCAAAGTTTGCAGTCATCTGCAAATTGGTCAGCCACAAACACTTAAAATTTGATTTGACCAACAAGAAGTAAATGGTAAATAGAAGTGGCCTAAAGACTGAACCCTGGGTACACTGCTAGAGACAGGTCTATTGGAGAAGGTATGGCTCCCCACCTTAACGTCATTGGTTTGACTTGTGAGACAATTTGCTATCCAATAGGTTACATAGGGATTGACTTTTAATTTTGAGACTGTGTCTATGATATCTGAGTGTGCTGAACAGCTTTGTGAGGTGTAGATATGCAATATGCATCATTTTGACCTTGTCTATTGCATTGGCAACTTTTTCAAAGATAATGACCAGGTTAGTAGGCAGGACCTGCCCTTAATGAGTCAAACTGGATTGGGTCAAGGGAATGTCCGTCTACTGAAGTAACTCATTTATCAAGCATAAATCCTATTTTGAGGCTGATATTGAATAGCTTCTAAAAGGGATCAAACAAGTCACACTTCAGACTGAGCATTAGGCAGCCTGTTAAATTATCTTGCCCCATGAACATGGGCCAAATTCCAAAAAGCTCACAGAATTGTGTACATTTCATTGACATCAGCATGAAACTTGTGGATAACATTATAATACATAAATGTACCACAAGAAATTCAGAATAGCTCAGTGCACAATGGAGTATCACAATAGCAACTGCGTACTAAACAAATCTGCAAGTAGTCTGTAAGTGACGAGAAGTGGGTGTCAAAACACGTTGTACATTAACAATGTAAAGGAAAGATGATCACATTTCAAGCATTCTGAAAGTTATACAGACTTATATAAAACAGAATATGTCCAGTGAGGGTAAGGATAACTACAGAATATTACTGACTCTGTTATGATACAATAAAATAGAAAAGAAGGCCAAATCTCCCAATGTAAGTTGCACAGCATTTATAATACATTTTTCACAAGTTTGTCCCTAAAACATTACAGACAGCTAGGATATTTCCATAACTCATTCACTAACAAAGTATTTGTTTCAAAGCTCCAGTTCTGTTTGTAGTACTTATTATCATCATCGATGTTTGCAGATAAGCTTAGAGACAACTATGTGTATCTCCTTAAGACGTGTACTAATATATTATGCCTATTTGCACTTAAGGATTCTGACGGGATCCATAAATTAAAAGTGAAGGGCAATCACGGCCACATCATCACAGATAACGTTTGCTAAAAATGGGTGCAGGACTTGCATAGAGAACACAACACACACACCCAAGGAAAGTGGGAGATAGAAAAGAAGGTGTGGGGTATGGGTGAAGAAGAGGGACACACAAGACGGATGTTGGAACAGGAAAAAATGAGAGAAAGTTAGAGGGGAATGGGCAATTTATTTGGGGGTGGGAATAGGCCCCATCGAAGGTAAATATAGAAGAAGAGTAGTAGAAGGACATCACAGCAGGTATACCCATTGAACAAATATCACAGTACAAGACAGATAAATGTTGGAGTAAGGACAGGTAATTTGCAGAGGCGGCACACTGCACAACATGTGTAAGTGAAAGGTGCCAAACAGGGTGGAGATGCATACCAACTATGCTGAAATGTAGAAAAACATATTTACATATCTGCTATCACATTATGACTTGTTGCAATCTGTGTGGCAGTCATTCCTTGATGTATGTGATCAATGGTAAATGTGTGTGTGGAGGGGTAATAAATTAAGATCACAGTAGAAATTGGATAATTAAACACATACTCAATTAGTCTATCAATGGTGCAGTTGTGAGACAAACATTACAGATGAACAAATGCAGGTCTAACAATGCTAGATAACTCCAACAGAGGACAAATCCAAACCTATGACCATGCATGTGAAAGGCAAACAACCAAGCAGAGTGCCAAACAGAAGTAGTGCAGAAACACAACAAAATGGCTGCTACATATACAAGTAGGTATACACAAGCCAAGCAAATGTGTAATGGAATGTATATATGTTGCACACATGTCATGTCAGAGTTAACATACAGGTGTAGATGTGTATAAATGTCAGTGACATAAATGGAATGTACACTTCTTCTTTCAGCTTTTTCCCAGTTAGAGGTCACTACAGTGGATCACTTGTCTGCTCATGACTGGCAGTGGAGTTTTACAGTGTCAAGTTGCCAGCCTGGCAGCCAACATTCCACAGAAGGCACACACATGCACACCTAGGGCCAATTTAGAGTGTTCAATCCACCTACAGCATGTCTTTGGGATGTGGGAGGAAACCAGAGCACCTGGAGGAAACCCACGCAACCACAGGGAGGACATGCAGACTCTGCAAAGAAGGCACCCCAGCTGAGGATTGAATCGGAGAACCTCTTGCTGTGAGGTGGCAACATTTACCACTGCACCACCGCAGCCACCCTTATAAATGGAATGTAGATATGTATAAATAACGGTCAGTGGCATAAATGGAATGTACACTTCTTCTTTCAGCTTTTTCCCAGTTAGGGGTCGTCACAGCGGATCACTTGTCTGCTCATGATTGGCAGTGGAGTTTTACAGTGTTGAGTTGCCAGCCTGGCACCCAATCTTCCACAGAAGGCACACACATGCACACCTAGGGCCAATTTAGAGTGTCCAATCCACCTACAGCATGTCTTTGGGATGTGGGAGGAAACCGGAGCACCCAGAGGAAACCCACGCAACCATAGGGGGGACATGCAGACTCCACACAGAAGGCACCCCAGCCAAGTATTGAACCAGAGAACCTCTTGCTTTGAGATGACAACGCTAACTGCTGCACCACTGCAGCCGCCCTTATAAATGGAATGTACACTAAATCAAGGTAAATACACATGCACACACAAATGACATGTAAGAATACTTAAAAGACTATAACACTGAAGCTTAATAAACATAGCAGGTTGTGCACAAGGATGTCAACAATGTAAACTGGTTAACATACAAGTATAATGATAGCAAGGATGTATTGCAAGTGATAGCCAGTGACTTGTGTGCAGATGGCCTGCATTGTAAAATGGCCATACTGTTGACTCATGTTAACTGTGTTAAAAGTAATACATGGCAGTGATGAATAATTGCAACAAAGGCAAACATATCTGCAAAATAAGGTTAAACTCTTTCTGGCTCCAGAAAGTCTGTTCTTCAATTTTTCCCTTAGAACTGCTCTGTTAGGAACCTAAACAGTTTACAACTACACTAAAAAGTGCAGCACTTGTTCCAAATAGCTTTTTCTTCTCAAAAAGCTCAGCACTTGTCTTATAAGCATATCCCTTGTCTTATAAGCATTCTCTTTGCAGGTCAAGCACTCCTATATTATACAAATCTCTCACTAGCAAAACCCCCCAGGAGTGCCCACTTCCCTGCTAAGCCCACTACTTTTCTGTCTCATACCAACTCATAATTCTTTCTAGCATGTCGAAGGGTCAGATGCTGGCGTCCTCTCCTGCCCAGTTGGTGAATCTGGGAATTCTGAGACAATGTTACAATTGCCTCATGTACACGGACAACCCTCTCCTCCTCCCACGTAACACTAACACTTGTGAGAGATGCAGCTATTTAGCCAGACTGGAGGCTGAGCTCTCTCAACTCAGGACTGGCAAGACCAGGCAGGAGGAGAAGGCAACTACACACACCACAATACCAGTCTCACATAACTCAACCACACCACTGAATCAAACACATAAACACACTAAGACATACTCGGAGGCTCTGAGTAAAAATTTACCTAAACAGCAGAGGCCTCCAAAGCAGACACCCAAGCAACTGCAAACTCAATACACCACACAAACAACACATAAACAACAAAATCAGTGTGCAAAGCAGTCACTGCCCTTAAGGCCAAATACAACACCAAACATACTTGTCATAGGTGACTCCATAGTCAGACACACTGACGTCCCGCTCACCAGACTGAGTAAGGAGAAGGTCACAGTAAGCTGCCTGTTGGGCGCTAGAATCCACCACATAACGCAAGCACTCAGGTCTCTCAACAGCAGGTACAAGTATGACTCAGTCAGTGTCCACGCTGGTGTCAACGACCTGAGATGTACCTCCTTGGACTACATGAAAAGAGACATTGAGGAGCTCTCTGATTATGTAGCCCAGGCAGGTATGACCCTGACCTTGAGCAGTATCCTACCTTCACCTAGAATGATGCCACAATACAGTGATAAGATGATCAGCTTTAATAATTGGCTTAAATTCTGGTGTCATTCAAAGGGGATCCAATGTCTGTCTGCCTGGGATGACATGCTGGACAAGCCATGCTGCTTCGCAAGGGACGGCTTGCACCTGTCACCCCTAGGCTTCCGGATATTGGCAAAGGCTCTTGCCACCCCATAGTGCCTTTTTAGGCAAGGCTCAAATTCTAAACCTACCACCCTAGAACACAAAAAAGGAAAAAAACTAAGGGTAATGCTGCTCAATGCCAGAAGTCTCAATCTCAAGATGCATGCACTTGAGGCCCTTCTCAGTATGGAGAACATCGATGTCTGTGCTGTGACAGAAACCTGGTTCAAGGCTCCTGAGAGCACCCCAGCACTATCAGGTTTCACCTCATATCATGCGTTCCGGCCCCAAAATCAGGACAACCCCAAGAAAGGAGGGGGGGTGTCCATATTCATAAAGGACACCCACACCTCAAGGTTGGTGGCAACGCACGATGCATCAGAGACCATCCAGGTGCAATTAACCATAGGCAAGACTGCTCTGCAATTTGTAGCATGTTACAGGCCACCCTCTCAAACTCAGGAACCTCACATGGCCTTCCTGAAAACAATGGAGGGGATAAATGTATTTCCAAACACCATCATACTAGGTGACTTCAACTACCCTAATATAGACTGGGAACACTACTCAAGCCCAAACACTCTAGCCCAAAGGTTCCTGGAGTTCATAAACTCAAATGCCATGGAACAACTAGTCACCATCCTGACAAGAGGAGAAAACATACTTGATCTCATCATCACGAACATGGGATCAAAATGTTCAACACCGGAAGTATACCCCTCACTGGTGAGATCAGATCATAAACTAATCTCGCTGGAGGTCCTCATCCCTCCCCCACCTGAAATAAAAAGACCACAGTGAAAAACTTCCCAAAAGCCGACTTCACACTTCTAAAAACTAGTGTGGTCTCCTTTAAGGCCCCTGAGCCAGTGGTAAACATTACTCAAACTGCTGAATCACTTACAAATGCCTTCTACCAGCACCTACAGGACTGCATGGATCAGGCAATCCCAAACAAAACTAAGACTCTTTGTACCAAAGGCAAGCGTCCAGTCTGGTGGACCCCAGCCATAAACAAGCTCTACAACAAAAGGAGGAAGCTACTACAAGATAGAGCAAAATCCTTGAAAGGTAAGACACCTTTGATCATTATAAGTAAAAACTAAGAGCTCTCATAAAATCATCCAAGGCAAATTTTGAGAGAAAAATCACCAAGGACTCAAAAGACAATCATAAGGCCTTCTTTAGCTATGTTAGAAACCTAGGAGGAAACTTCCAGATATGCTCAGAATTAGTTCAAAATGATGTGAAGATTACTGAACCTACACACATTGCCAACATACTGGCTGACAGGTTCAGTGCAAACTTCTCCCCCCCAAAAGGAGAGATATCTATACCAGAGGATTGTAGCCCCAAACATCTCCAACGCCCAGGTGAGAACTGCTCTCTCCAAAGCAAAAAACACAGCACCCATGGGACCGGATGGTGTCCCCGGCTGTGTACTCAATGAGGAATTAAACCCGCAGTTAGGACAGCTGTTTAATCTTAGCCTCACCTCAGGATACGTACCCAAGGAGTGGCGCATGGTGACTGTGGTCCCACTTCACAAGGGCGGTGCCTCCACCGACCCTGGAAATTACTGTCCCATTAGCTTGACAAGCCTTATCTGCAAAGCCATGGAGAGGATCATAATGGAACTCATAAATAAAGACATAGGGAACTTGCAGACTTTGGATCCAACCCAGTTTGCCTTTGTCAAAGGCAGATCATGCCTTTTAAACTTGGTTGACTTTTTCGAGATGGTCACCAAGACCATTGATGAGGGAAAGGCAGTCCATACAGCCTACCTTGACCTGGCAAAGGCCTTCTACACAATACCCCACTCAGGTATCATCGAAAAACTCATCAGCTTGAATGTAAACCCATACATCACAAGATGGGTTGCAAACTGGCTAAGTGACAGAACCCACAGGGTCAGAGTTGCTGGAGCCATGTCAGACTCGAAGCCTGTCACAAGTGGTGTCCCACAGGGCTCAGTCCTGGGTCCACTCTTGTTCGGCATCTACTTTTCTGAAGTACAAGCAAATGCAGGAGGGTTATGGCTGACAAAGTTTGCAGATGACTGCAAACTGGGCACCATAGTCGAAAACACATCTGACACAGATATCCTTCAGAAGGGCCTCACAGAAATGGATAACTGGTGCCAGAGCCATGGCCTAAAGTTAAATGCCAAGAAATGCATAGTCATACCCTTCGGGAAAAACAAGGTTACCCCTAGCTACCATATAGGTGGCAATACACTGAGCACAGAAGAAGTCATCAGGGATCTGGGGACCCAGGTTGACAGTAGCCTTCGCTTGACACTCATGTTGCTAAAGTAGTTAGGAAAACCTTCTACATTGCCCACCTGATCATGAAGGGATTCACATCTAGATCAAGGGAGGTCATCGTCCCCTGTACTCATCACTGATTAGACCTATGATTGAGTACAATGCCCCATTCGGAATGTATCTGACCCGACACCTGCAGCAGCTGGAAAGGCCCCAAAAGTTCCTCACCAAAAGGATTAAGGGTCTCAAAAATTTGTCTTATGCTGCCCGACTGAAAGAACTCCAGCTCTATTCAGTCTCATACCGCTTGCTCAGAGGTGACCTGTGCCTGACACATAAGGCCATGTCAAACCCAGATTTGATGAATATGCTTCACCTCAAAAAATCTAGATCCCTCAGAACCACAAGGGCGGGAGACTTAAACCTTGACACCGTTATTAATAGAACATGCTGGAGGGACAGATTCATCACCCAGAGACTCCCTATGCTGTGGAACAAAATCCCGGTACATGTGAGGCAGAGCACCTCGCTGGCCTTGTTCAAGAGGAATCTTGACCAATGGATGGGAGATCGCAGATATACCCCAGGGATTACTTCAGTGTCACTGCTTGACAGAGGCACAGCAAAATAATAGGCATAGTTTTATTCAAACTAAAGGGGTGGCGAAAGCCAAATAACTATGGGCTAGGCTTATAAATGCCCTTGGGCAGATAGCCTAGTATGAACCTATGAACCTATGATCCTATAACAGAGGAATATGTAGGTGGAAGGGAGGTGGACAACATGGACCCACATCAGGGAAAATCAGGACAAGGTAAGTTGACACAGTACAGATGCATGTGTACTGCACACAGGGTGCTGTAGAAAGCAAAACAAAATATATTTAACCACATGGAAAATGTGTGTCACATGGGCAGAATGATTGTTGATGTTCACAGACCTGGTCATGTATTAAACACAAAAACACAGTAATTTGCAGTCATGTAACAACAACATGTGTAGGTAAGCAAGCTAAGAATTTCAAGCACATACACATACACATACACATATACTGTCATGCAAACATTGAATAAGCAAACACAGGTGTATGTCACCCACCCTGCTCATTACTGAGCAGAGGACACTCCTTGAGCATCATTACAGCACATCAGTGATAAGTTAGGGAATGCTTACATGACAAAGGTACAATTGTGTCAGTATGGATCCGACTATGTGCACACATATACAATCAGTTTATCTGTACAACTATTTGCAGAAGGTGTGAAATTATGTGAATAAGTAATGAATGTGGAAACTTAAGATACAGCAAACATGACATATTGTACTGTTAAAGAATAAATATTCTGTAATACTGTGTATAGATTATACTAAATTTTTGTTTGATGCAGTCAGAACATGAGGGCAGCATATATCTGTATATGATCCTACATGGCATCAGTATTGCCAACCCATGGCATATACCACATCATGCCAGTGGGACATCAAGATTACTGCCATCCAAAATACATGCAGAATGACATGTTCTTCTGTTGTACATACATGATATGGCAATACACAATTCCAAGCCGTACCACTGTGATAGTGATGGATTATGGACATAATATGTTGTCTGTCATAAAACATATGTTTACAGGCTACATATTGCAGTATTAGCTGCAGGTTAACTACCACAGTGCATGGACAGCTACATGTAGGAGGAAAGTGTAATGTGTCAATGTGTGCATGTGTTAATGTGTGCCATGTACACAATGAAACAGATGTAAATGTCACACAACAATAATGCATAAGCATAAGCTACATGGTATGCATGCCCAACAGCATGTATACACTCCGAACAATTAGATGATAATCAGCATGTTAGCAGCATAAATAAGTGGAGCAAATTGACAATACTTATGGACTGGAAGGGCCAAGCTGATGGGGATGAGACTCCCGAATGACCACATGAGCTGTCTCTCTGAATGAATTGTGTATAGCCTGTGCCATATAGTGAAAGAATGTCCCCATCATGTACCTCATCTGTGTTTGGAATACATCGGTCATAACCTTGCCAGATCTCCTCCCAATAAGCACCTCATTTCTGGTCATGTCACTGTCTCCTCCAGGCTGCATGAATGATGAGACAGGCAGGGTCATGTCCAGATTCCTCATCATCACTGTCATTGTCATCACCATCATCCTTGTAAGTCTCTAGAAGTGGCCAGGCATACAATCATCATTGTCTGAGAGGAGAACATCCACAGGTCCCATGCTCTGTCAAGATTGCAAAACACAACAGAAAGGAAAAGCAAATGTCTATCACAGAAACATTCCCATAGCAGAATTTAATATGAAAATAAGGAAAATGTATACAGAGACAAATACAACCAAGGTGATGTAAGCAGATGCAGTACCAGTTTTGAACTTCAGGGGATGTTGATTGTGAACTGCTGCAAAGAAACGTCTATATGCACAAGTATCAGTAAACCTAGGATAGAACTGCATTTTGACAAAAAACACCCAAGGTGTTATAGGCAGATATAATACCAATGCTGAACTGAAGAACATGCCTTGTGGGTGGTGGACATAATGGTTAAGGTGTTTACTTTACAGACATAAAGTCCGGCCTTTGATTCTCACATGTGCTAACTGGCTAGGCTTAAAATGTCATACAAGGACAGTTAGCCTAGTATGAACCTATGAGAAGACTTGTTAAATTTGTCCTTTAAGGATTGGGGGTTGGTACAGGGTTTGATTCTCACCTTTGAAAGGGAAATTGGCTACAGCAGTGCAAACACTAATACAGCACACAGCTATTCAGGCTGGGAACAAGAAGCTGACACTGTAAAACACAACCACACACACACACACACACACACACACACACACACACACACACACACACACACACACACACACACACATGTTCCAAAATATACAATATAAGCAGCACTAAAACTTATATGCAAAACATCCACCTCAATCTATGTGTGACAGATAAACCAACTCATTTGTTAGGTTGTGGTGTTCAGTTCAAAACCTGTGGGCTGAAACAATGCCTTAATCCTACATGATGTTTCAATTTAATTCATAGCTTTAAGCACAGCTATATTGTGATAATCTCACTTACCTTCCTGCATTCTAATCAATACACATGTTATTGTGAAAAATACAGACTTGTAAACAGGATCAGATGCATTTCATTTTATAAAACAGAAAAAGTAATCAACTTACCTT
Source organism: Protopterus annectens (assembly GCF_019279795.1). Lineage (NCBI taxonomy): Eukaryota > Metazoa > Chordata > Ceratodontiformes > Protopteridae > Protopterus > Protopterus annectens. The sequence continues at coordinate 236,843,966 of NC_056729.1, read as the reverse complement.
TCTCCCTCTGCTGTTCTGCAAGCCTGTGCATCTGCTCAATGCACAAACATGGGTTCCTGGTCCAATCTTCCTCTTCTGAAAACAGAAAAGAAAAATTTTGAATGATGTATTACTCAAATAGCAGTGATACACATTGATCAGTAGAGTTTCTAGACAGCTTATTCATGAAAATTTTAATATAAACATCATACATGTATATTTTTCATTGTTATATGCAAGTTTTTACAGTACATCTTTGAAAACAGATTCAAGGACATTAGATTCAAACCTGCAACTACACTCTACATCCAAACTCTAATTTTAAAAGCTACTGCCTAGCTAATCCATTTTGCCTGAAAATGCATGTTCTGATCACAGTGAAAATGGGGGATGGATTACTAATATGGATGCTGGATTAGGATTTCAAAGAATGAGCATGTGCTGGAGATGTGGCTAAAGAGTTTGAAAAACTTCTTTCATATCAACACTGTATTCAGAAACATTAACAGTAGTGGGAATCATTCATTCCTCAGGCAGTGGGACAGTGTCATGTATCACAGAGCTTCTGTGAACAGAACTATACAAGTTGTTGTACATAAGGTACATGTAAGGTATGTGTAAGGGCCATGATATTCCTTGGCAAAGTGCACATCATTAATCAAATACGCATATCTTCCCTGCTCTGCATTTCGGCTGCAAGTCTACTGATCCCACTCCATCAAAATATGAGGATGATGGTGTTCTTGAAATGCAAGTAATATTTATTGATAAAACAGAACTTGATAGCACTTTTACAAAGTATCCATCATTGGTCAGACATATAACAGTCTGTAGCAAGCATTACTGACCCTACTGTTAAAAATCTGATGTTAATGGACCATTACAGATTATGAATATGTTCATAGGAATTTGATGAATAACCAAGTTATTCACAACCGTGCTCAAAATATACTATAATATCAATTACTGGAATATGCAACTCAAAAGAAATGCTGTGGGTAAATTAAACCAAAATAACAGTCTCAGATATGTTTGCTCTATATGGCCTGGAACCCATAGCCCATCAAAACATAAGTATCATGGCTTATTTCCTTACAAGCCAAGCTAACAGCCAAAACAAATTCTTGTTAAACAAACAGGTACTGCTTTACAAACCTTTTGTTAGTAAATTGATGTTAGCAGAGTTTTATTGCTTACAGTAATATTCATAGGAATTCAATTATTCATAACCATGCACAACATAAACATATCAATTATTGGAACATCCTTCTCCAAGGAAATGCTATATGTGAAGAAAAAAAAGATAACAATTTCAGTTATGTTTCCCCATATGTGGAATGGAATGCACAGCATGCCAAAATGCAAATATACTAACCAGTTTCCTTACAGGCAGAGTTAACAGGCCGTAAGGGTTTTGTTTTAACAAACTGGTATGGCAGGTGTTTTTTCAAATCCCTGAGGAGAACAGATGAATACAGAATCTGCAAACTATTATCAGGCATTTTATTGTAAAAAAATAACAGCTATCAACGCATAAATGCTAACATATGTGTGAGCAGTCAGACAGGCGTTTCTTTTTGTCTTAAATAAACCTGACTATTTACTTTATTATGAGGAAAGAATTAAAGAACTTATGTATGAGTTTTCATTCTGATGTATAAAGGTAAAGGTGGAGTAGGCAACACTGTGGTGCTATAACAGAAAACAATGAAGTGTGCAGTCATCCACGGCCTAAGCACTATAGACATCAGTGATCCACAAGGACAGTGCTATATGAAATTATGTTATTACGTGTTGTAAAACATATGTGCATCTATAAAAGTCATAATTATGTACATTGTACATATTATTAAATACATTAACAGCATGGGACTCAAATACATAGTTATAGAGACAGCAGTTACCATGGCCACTTAATTATCCCCATGAGCTAATTGTCACAGCAGTTACTATGTGGTTATATAAAACCATCTATCTGATATACATGGGATAGATATAGCTCTAAATTCAGTAGGAATGCTTAGATATGTGTAGAATAGTGACACTTACTGTGGGGATCTACGGGCTGCCTCCCCACCTCAGTGACCTTCCTTTGAAGCTCCTCTGCATTCTTCGGTGTTGCTTCTACACTCCAGTGTGGTAGATCCCTGTCTAATCTTCCTTCATGATCTGATTCCATACATCTATCATGACAAAGTTTCAGGGTCTGTCTCTCATTCACTGTTCCAATCCTGTATACACAGTCAATATCTAGTCATTTCTTCATCAATCCAGTTGGACACATATCCATGTCTCAGCCTCCTTAAAATAGCTATCATGATCCACAAATGAAAAAAAAAGTCTGAAAAATACAAACACAGAGAAATGCTCATTGAAGTACCACTCATTTTTCAGTTAGCAATGGACAGATCTGTACTATTTGAAAGTGGCACTGATGTCATGTTATCAGAGCATTGGCAGATAATCGGCACATGCACACATGGTACTGTTTATTGATACCTATTGGGTCTTTATGCAAAACACGAGGGTGTTACAGCCCATGAAACCAATTTATGCAAAGGTATACAAATGAGATTCCATAAACATGAATTTTAATGAACTTTGTTAATTATGTATGGCACAAATGGTACTTAAAGGTGGGTACACATTAGGTGCACTTTGTTTCTGGGATTCAGAATGAGAGGTACATTGGTAGTTGTTAACATTTTTGTTTTGGTGATTATTAAATCTGTTCAAGTCAGGCATCTCCAAAGTTTCCTGTTTAAATTAATTTGTACTCAATGTTATCTTTAACAGAAGTTGTTATAAGTTACAGGAGTCATGTTTGTTTGAAATTTATGCATACTGGTGTTGCTTTTTCAAATAATTGATTTTAGTCCCATATGCAGGTGTACAGACAGATTTGCACTGCAAATGTTAAAAGTATACAAAGACAGATTTATGGATCATCCACAGTTCTTACTGCTAATTCCTTGAACACTGCGGCATAACTACAAAAATCTACAGATTCCAACACTTCCCAAATATACTTTGTTATATTAATATTACAAATATTTCTTAATTCATGTTTCCTAACAAAACTGTTAAAAATATGTGCTGTTGCTGTTACAGTTATTTCTTCAGTGATGCTTCTTATCACTACTGGGTCAATATACAAAGGATCTGGACTGTTTGTGGCCTGCTAATGGAGCCTGAGGTTTTCTGACACTTTCTGTAAGTTGTTCAATTTTTACTTACTGTGGTACTGTCAGGTGAAACACATGGAGACTCCTGTGGTGAGATGTTGTCTTTGGACCTCCATTCAACATATATGTGGCATAAGGGATTCTAATCCCACTCATGAGCTCTAAAGATATTACAAGTTGTGTTGATTTTGCAAATGTTATGTATGAAGGCATTGTTGTTATTTTTTATATGTCACATTAGTATTTTTCATAGACAGTATTATACAGGTTTTTCCGTTGCACAGGAATGCATACTGTTTAAGTTAACCTACGTTGTCCACAGACTCAGCTGCATAAATGGGCTCACACAGGAATATTATCATATGCGTATCACTGTCTTTCAGATTGTCAGCTGCCCTGGGGTGGCAACGTCTCCCTCCAGGAAAATAAAATCATGACTGATGCTCTCCAGCAACACAGACAGAGACTCCTAGGCCATTCTGGCAATACAAATTGGAGACATGAAATCTGGACCAACCTCACCAACATGATAAACGCAGTTGGAGGCACTGTGATGTCTGTAGATGCTGCTGGTCAGACTTTATCCCTCATGCAGGCAACAAACTGAGATGTTATGAAAGGGATGCCCCCGGTGGTGGGCCATTGCTGTCCCCACCAATTACATCACAATAGTTCTGGCCTCACTGCATACAGCAAGATGGGAGCAATGAATACACAGGGGTGAGATTGAAACTGGAGTTCCAGGCTGAACATATATGCCTTTCTTTCTATTACACTGATGGGTATGGAGACTATCAATGCATATTGCTATTGCTGCAGCATGCATTTTCATGTACTGTTGTTTTTGATTTACAGCAGCAGAACTGAGCCATACACACACATCCACACACAGTGAGGATGATGAAAGTAAGTCTCATGACCCGCATTCACATAACTGAAGTACAGTCTGAGCAGTCCAAACAACATGTTTAATGCTGTTTGCATTAATATTCACAGGCCCATCTGCTTTGGGAATAAACCAGGAAATGGCAGGTGAGTGTCTCCATACTGTTACTGTGACCACTATCTTGTTATTGCCTCATCCTCATTTCATGGGACTGCTGTTTACTGTCATATTGTTATGTCACTAATATTGAACACTAATGTATATCCAGGCAAACCCCAGCTATGCAGGTTCAAGTGCAGACAGACCAGGTATGTTACAGCAAAATGGTCACAGCTTGCATCAATGTGTAGCACACATGTCACATGTGATACGTCACAGCTTGCATCAATGTGTAGCACACATATCACATGTGATATATTTGTAAACACAGGCCCATCTGGTGTGCAGTTACAATGTCCATCTCATGAATATCTGCAACTGCTGTCACTGTATTGTATATGTGTTGCTGTCAGTATTGTTTTTGCTACATACATGATTGTGTTGCTTTTCTCTTTATTTTCCCACTGCAGGATCCACAATCTCTCCACGTCAGGCATCTGTCAGGGATATGCTATTAAGTATGTTTCATACATATCACTGCTGTTAATCCTTTTGTTGTCTTTCATTAATACTGTGTCGTTCTTCCTATTCCTAGGCCAGAATTCATTAACCTCATCAAGTGCACATGTGAGTGTTATGTGTATGTCAAACCTTCTATATGTTTTAAGTGTGTTTATCTGGTCACCTGGTTAATGGCAGCAATGATGATCACTAATGCTGTTTTTTTTTTCTTTTTTTACTTACAGTAGATGAAGTTCATCCCGCTTCAACAGCATCATCTTCCTATAAGGGTTGTGTGTGTGTGTGTGTGTGTGTGTGTGTGTGTGTGTGTGTGTGTGTGTGTGTGTGTGTGTGTGTGTGTGTGTGTGTGTGTGTGTGTGTGTGTGTGTGTGTGTGTGTGTGTGTGTGCGTGTGTGCGTGTGTGTGCGTGTGTGTGTCTGTGTGTGTCTGTGTGTGTGTGTGTGTGTGTGTGTGTGTGTGTGTGTGTGTGTGTGTGTGTGTGTGTTTTTTATTGCTCATATATGTCATATATGTTGGTCTTGTAACCAAATTAGATACACCATGTGTGTAGAGTCCATGAAATATAAATACAGTAGACCTCATGTAAAGTCATTATTATTTTGTAACATTGCAATGAGGTACATATGTCATATGTCTTTGATGCTATTCATCATTTGATGCAAGCGCATTGTTCTGATCTGTGTCTTTGTATCTTGTAGGACATCAACTGTCTGTATCATCCATCAGCTCATCCAGTAATAATGATGTGGTTTCAAATGTGTCTTAGCTTGGTATTATGGCACCTGGAACACAGGACCTTGACTTGTTTGGAGACTCCATCCATGAAGTTGACAGTGATGCAGCTGCAGCTGAAGCCTCAGATGTGGAGATCAACTTGTCTAGCCATTCAGATGATGCTGGCACAGTGGGATGAGGCAGTAGACCAATACACGACAGCTGAGACTGCTGCTGATGGCTGCTCCACACAACAGCCTGAAACAGGACATTGCTATAGACCTAGGAGAATAGATGTGCATACAAGGTGTCAGATGGTGTCCTCATTCTGCTGCAGGCAAATGAATGGTCTCAGCAATGACATCGGTCAGATGTCTGCACACTTGCACATGCCACAGATCATGTGGAACACCAGTTATGTGTGATGCATGAAGGACAAGAGCACAAATGCAGTGAGATAATGGCTGCATTGGCCACTCAGAATGAGAGTTTTCTAGCTGTAGCATGGTTGGTAGAAACCTTGGCCTCTACAGTACTGCAGCAGTGTCATACCATCAGCAGCATCCAGCATTCCCTGGCTGTGCTCACCAGATTGCAACATGGGAGATACAGGCCACCTGTCAGCAGAACCACCACTGGCCACCAAGTATCATAGTTTGTGGTCTAACCAGCACAGACTTTAACTTCTGGCCCATTTGCTGTAGTCTGGCCTGTCACAAGAAGGCCTTAAACTTGCTGTCATGGTCCTTCACCTCAACATGGTGTTGTCACTGCATCAATCTCCTCTGTGGAGCAACCAAGGCAACACATTTCTGTACATTGTCGGGGCAGTATGAACTATGAAATCAGAAAAGTTGTGCTCGACTGCATTACAGTGTGTCCAACAATGTCTTACACATAGCTAGCTTATATTATTGTATTCCCAATTTATTGTGATCTATTTTTCTGCAGCTATTAAATGTTTTGCATTATGACCTGTGTGGTTTCTCTTTTTTTCATGTTATTATATGTAGAGATAGGAATGAGTAGCAATGATGTGTGTTCCTTATTGTTTTCCATACAGTAATGCAACAGTGTAAGTATATATGCATACCTGTGTCAGTTGTGCCGAGTTGATAATGCCAGTTGCGGCACATTTGCATATGTTCATACTGTAATATATTATGATTAGGGTGTTATGTCTGATGCTCAGAGTGTAGAACTAGTGGGTAATTGCTGTTAGATGCAATATGTGCCACTACTGTGGTGGGGTAACACCTGAACATCAATATTTAATCTGTGGACTCATGTACATGTGGCTTGTCATGACTCAAAGTTGTGAGTCACATGCTGTCGTCTTGTGTGGCCTACACTTATGGTCAAACCCTATGTTACCTAAGTCTGTGACTTCTGCCCCCTGCATCATCCTGCTCCTCTTCTGATGCCTGTAGAATGTTCTCTTCAGACATCTGGGGTTCAAAGGATAGTTCACCATGACCTGCAGCTGGAAGACTGCCATGTGCTCTAGTTATCATGTTTTGTGGCATGGCGCACACCCTTATCATCTCTGCTGCCTTCGCAGATGTGTAATGCAGTGCACTCCAGGATGTGTCAAGACATCTAAACCTAGCTTTCAATACACTGAACACATGCTCTGTGGTGGTTACGGTTGTTGTGTGTGCTCTATTGTAGGACTCCGGTGCAGATTTGAGTGGTTCATGGTACACTGTCTTTAATCATGGCTGAAGTAGATAACCACAGTCACCTTTTATGGGGAATGAAAACGCATTTGGTCTGTATAGATATTGTTGTGATGGGTATCCTTAGCTTACATCCTAACTGTTCTCAGGTACTTAACTAGTAGCAGTCCCTCAGGTACTTCACATTGCTGGAATGCAGTCCTCTGTCCAATTTCCCTCCATATGGCAGCATCATGGGCACTTTCAGGGTGTTTTGCCATGATGTTTGTTATGCTGCCATATGCTGCACACATAACTTGGCAGTTAATGGATGGCCAGCCTTTCTGTTTATGTATCAGTCTGCTTCAGAATGCACAGGTGTTTTGATAGGCATGTGTGTGCAATCTATTGAACTGAGTACATGTGGGAAATTTGTGATGCTATAAAACTTGTGAATTACAGTTTTCTACTCCTTGAGGGTGGCCAGAAAGTGGACGCAGTCATCCACCTTGCTGCACATTGCTTCCAGGAATTTTTCCAGGATACAGCTGGCAGCTGTCTGTGACACTCCCACACCATCCCTTATGTGTCTCTGGAATGTCTCATATGCAAGTACACCAAGGCTAAGGCACACTTTAGTTTCAAGGGGGATAGAATTTTCTTGCAGGGCTTGCACAGACATGTGCGGCATACAGATGCTGCAGACAGCCTGCAGCAGTTGTCTATCTAGACTACATCTGTCATTTATTTGCTGGTCTGACAACTTGTTTAGTTGCAACCTTGTTCTAACTTTAACCAGCTACCTTCTATGGTGCTCAGTCACAGCCTCATGTATGACTTGTATCACTGCAGACTTTTGCAGTCCATTAACAAGAGATTGCATTTTTTATATATTTTGTTGTTGTATTGCTATGGAGCTTGCCAGATTTCACAGAATTCACTTTAATTCCTTGGGATCCATAAAGCATATGCTGAGGATTTCAGAAATGGAGTTGGCATGGCAGCGTGTCACATTTGAGTTGTATTGTGTGTGCATGAAGTGTTTTGGAATTAGACTGGTATGTGCACAGAATTCCTATTATCCTACACTGAATATTCAAGTACTCAGACTTCTTTTAGCATGTCTTCTGAAGTCGTGTCCACAGTAGATGAACTGAAGTCTTCTTTCAGCATTCTGTGCTATCTGTAAATAGCTTCCGCAAGCTTTTTCAGAATCGGGCCCATAGTGTTCCTAGCCTTAGATGGCACCTTGAGAACTTGTTCTTGGGAGGTTTGAGGGGAGGGAGTATCTGTAGTATGAGAATGTGGTCAGATAATATTGGGGAGGGGAGTTAATTTTGAACTATATGTGTCTGCTAGCAGACTGGCTATGCCCTCTGAGTCTGAATATGTGATACCATTTATTATTAGCTCTGTACCATGCTGGGCATTTGTGACAAGGTAAACATAACTAAAGAAGGCTTTATAACCATCTTTCACCTAGGGGACTTTTTTACCTCATATCTGGCTTTGGATGATTTGATCAGGCACCAAAGTACCTTGTTTAGTTTAGCATGAACATTTTTGGCATCTTGAGTGTAAGGATTACTTTTGTATGCGATCATTTTTTTTTTCTTTCATTAAAGAGTCTGTTTATATTTGGGTTCCATCATAGAAGTTTATTTCTGAATTTGAAGGTGGATTTATTTCTGTGGAGGACAGCTGTGTCTATGCATGTATTTACATGTAAATAAAATTTGGTAGTGAAGGATTCTGCATAAGTACTGGGACTTTATAATGTTCTCCTAGCTATCTCCCTGATTAGTTTATTTATTCATTTGTGTTTCTTGTTATCATCACATTCTTTTAAGGAGCTACACACTATCTAAATATTTTGTAAACGATTTTTCTTTCATTTGATTAACCTTTGTATTGAACACTTTTTATTAGACCCATATGCCAAACACCAGCATTATTATCCCTGCCTACGTGTATTTGTCCTTCATGGGCTGAGTCTGATAAATGTTCATGAAGAGCTGTGTCCTGCCCAGGTAAATAAATGAAAAATAAATATAGATACACAGAAATACAAATGAGTAAACAAACTAATAAGGGAGATAGTTGGGAGAACATAATAAAGTCCCAGTGCTTATGCAGAGTCTTTCACTATCAAATTTTATTAACATGTAAATACACAGATAGATAGATAGACAGATAGACAGACAGACATATATGCTAGTTAGAGACTCCAGCTGCATGTTTTTCTTTTAATGGTGATTGCACTTAAAGTGTTTTGCAACCAGTAAACTGCCCTTTCCTTGTCAGCTCATATTTTTCACCATTGTAAGAGCAGCAATGAAGGAACAGTTGTAATCAAGGTACTAGACTGATGTGGAAAATGAGGCTGACATTTAATTTACCCCCGGATTCATGAAAGCTTGCACGGAGTCCAAGATGAGTGTAGGAGCTCACGCCGGCAATATGTCTGCCGTGCGATCCAGGAACAGCCACCAGGGGCGTGCATGAGAGCTGCTAAAGCTAGTCTTGCATGAGCAGCGTCATGGTATGCAAATTACCTCATTTGCTGGTGAAAGCCATGCAAATGAGGTAAATTTGTGATCCAGCAAACACTAACCTGTCCGTGGAAGATTAGTGTTATCTGCAGAAATGTACTCCACTGGTAATGGAGTACATTTCTGCAAATAGCTAAACGGAGCTATGACAGCTCCAAATAAAGGATGCATACAGTTGAGTAAGCATGCCAATGGCCAAATATAAGGCCATTGGCATTGCAAAATGTTTAAAAAGATAAAAATTTAACTTTTTTTTCCCCTGATCTCTGATGTTTAAGCATAGACCACGCAAATGTGCAGCACTTAAAAAAACAAGAAAATAATTAAAAAAAAAGCCAAAAATAAGCATTTTCACTAAAAAGCTTATTCTGCCATGCAGGTGAATGGCAGGCTGAAGACAACATGGCTACTGACTAGTGGTTGCTAAGCGGGGGAAGCTCAGTGTGAGAGATGTAACCATGCCTTACTAGGCAATGCTATGCAAATGAAGATAAGGATAGTAAATCCCAATTTTCCCCAGCATGTGAGGCATGTCCCAAGAGTGTAAGATTAGGAGTAGGTAAGTAGAAGACTAGAATATAGGTGACATTATGAGGGGGTGTGTCAGACAGGCTGTAACCTAATTTGAGCACAGTGGCTCATGTTTGCCCTGAGTTGCTCAAGATTGCAAAGAGGTATGCCTACAGTTGTCCTATTTGAAAACCTCAAACCCAAGGTGCACACTGTTAAAAGATAGGAAACTCCTTGCAAACATGCACGCAGCGTGGTGCACACATGTGCATGCATTTGCTCTCGTTTGCGTGGCACTGCCCTGGGAGGAAACAGAAAGGCAAAAGGAAGGAAAAGAAGTAGTAGGAAGTAAACCAAGGAGAACTAGCAGAGCTGTCAGGTGAAATATATCAGAATCAGCCAACTACCAGGCAGTAGACTAGCCCAGTCCAGCCCAGCACTTTAAACTCTGCAAACACCATTCCCCCCTGTTTTTTCCCAAGAACTTTGCAGCACTGCCATAAAAAAAGAGGGAAAGCTTAAAAAGCTTAAGTTAGACAAATGTTAGGAGTTGCTCTTGCTATCATAAACCAACATGTGCAAGGTGCTGAGGGTGGTGATGTTGTGAATGCTACTGAGCAACCCACAGTGAGGAGACAGAGAAGAGTGTACAGACCCAGGGTAACCTACTAGGGGCTACATGAGCTGGAGATAGTGGAGTGCTATAGGGTGGACAGGGATCTCCTGCAGCAAATTGTTGAGCTGTGCCGGCCACAACCTGAGCCTGCCCCAGTAGACAGAAGGAGGTGTGCCCAGTACGCCCTGGCCTTGGCAAAGAGGCAATGCATAGCACATACACAGACTCAGTAGGAACCCTGGAAATGACACCTCTCTCTGACTCACACATACAGTAAAAGGGATGTCTAACTTGACACTACCTGTTTTCAAACATGTATAGGGAGTGTACTATGTGCATCTGACATAGACAGCCCTGCAGCACCATCTGAGGCATGAGTACCCTATTTTAAGCAATATAAAGCACTGCTAAGCACATTTTACCAGTATTGAGCAGATTTAAATAAAATTGCGCATAGCTGTGCAATGCGCTAACCAGCACAATGTCAGGCAACATTGGGCAAAGTCGGGCAAAATCGAGCAAAGTCGGGTAAACACACTACACCTGCTTTACTGTTCCTTAACCAGTCAGGTCTGCCCAGCAGGAAAATAAAAAGCAGTGATAGGGCTCAAACTCAGGATACTGTGCACTATAGTCACAGTACTGAACCACTAAGCCATGATAGCATTTTACTGGCACAGACACAACTTAAGTCACTCACACATACCAGATGTGGGGGGGTCACATACCTAACAGTCACAGCCAGCAGGACAGTTGTAGACAAATGCAAACACAAACAAATGCTGTACCATGCCATCTGAAGAGGCATATGGGTAACCTCCCCCCAGGCCTATGCAGACAGATAACAGCAGGCCAGGCAGTGTGATTTGGGTTGGGTAGGCTATAAAGTCACAAATTTATGTGTGTGTAGTTGGAAGCTAAGGTCTGTAGTACAGTGGTATGCCTCAAGCCAGTACAATAGACAACAGTACAACAGGCAACAGTACAGACTGAAATAGAGTACCTGACATAGCAGTGCAGGCCTATCAAATGTGTATAAGTGTATAAGTGTCAGGTATACCCCTCATCCTATGTACAACCACAGTAACAATCAGATGTGCCCCCCCCGGGTAGAAATGTACAAATAATAGCTGTCCCCCCTGTATGTAGAAATGTTGATAAGTCTATGCAAATGGACTCATGGAAGCCCTGCAGGCACAGCATGCTTCCTGTTGATGTACAACACAAAGGTGAGTTCTGAAGTAAAAAACAACTTGATTTTTCACACACATATAGGATATGTGCCCATAGTGGGCATGCTCACACACTTAAACAAATTTAGCAAATTTCAGTCAGCAACACACTGAAAAGTCATACTGGGCATGCTCACACACTTAGGTCATGTCTGAGTACAGCAGTGGGCCACACATATCTGGCAGTTGCAGTTCTTACTCCAGACACATGTCACTATTCACCAATCCTGCCTTGCGCACATAGTGATATGAAAACAGACCCATATAATATATTGGACCCCTGTCATAATCAAATTATGTAATACAAGTACTTAAGTTGTTCAAAGAAAGTTAAAATCCAAAGAAGATCAATAAATCTCCGATCAGTATCATCAAGAAACAATGAGCACTCCTAACATTATCCAAGCCAAGCTCTGCCAAAAATATTGCCAAAGATTCCATAGAGAACCGTGAAGCTTTCTTTAGCTATGTCATAAACATCAATGTAATCTCATATGTGTTCTGAGTTAGTGCAAAGGGTAAATGAATACATGTACATGACTGACATTGCCAACATCTTGTCAGACAGGTTCATACATATTTACCCTCCTCTCACTGACAAAAGGGCCCATTACCATACCTGGAGATTGTGAAAACCCAGAAATCACATATACAATGGTTAAACAGCTCTATCCAAACCTAAAAACATAGCGTCTATGGGATGACATGGTGTCCCTGGCTGTGTCATATGTGAACTCCAAAACAAACAGACCCTGCATCTGAACAGACTGTTGAGATTCCCCCTCTGTACAGGATATGAAACTGTTGAATGGGTTACAGCAACATTTGGCACACTCCACAAATGTTGGTGCACAACAGACCATGGGAACTATTGTCTTATAAGCCTAATAAGCCTTATCTGCAAGGCCATGGAGTCCATCATTATGGAACTCATAAACAGAGCTATTGGGAGCCTACAAACACCCAACCCTACCCATTTTGGTTTGGTCAGGGGCAGATCCTGGTCCCTAAACCTACTAGAAAGTTTTCAAGGCAGTTACCCAGGACATACATCAATGAGATGAGTTCCACACAGCCTACATAGACTTTGAAAAGCCCTTTTCCAACATCCTACACACATGTCGTAGCCACAAAATCAACAACCTGTGCATAAACATGTATGTCATCTGATGGATTGCCAACTGGGGCACAGATAGATCCCACAAGATAAGAATTGTGGTCTTCCTGTTGGACTGTAAGCTGGTAACAACTGCTATCCCCCATGGCTCAGTCCTGGGACCCCTCCTGTCTGGTGTATACTTTTCAGAAGTACAGTCAAACACACGAGGGCTATGGTTAGCAAAGTTTCTGGATGACTGCAAAAAGATTGTCATAATCAATGTTTGGGACAACAGAGATATCCTTAAAAAGGGTCTCAGTCAGACAGATGTGGTGTCAAAATTATGGCCTCGAGCTACAGTTATAAAAATACCACATCGGTGCCAACACCCTAAATATGGAGGTAATAATAAGGGATCTATGGACATGTGTGGATAGTCATCTCTACTTTTAGAAACACATTCACAAAGTGGTTAGAAAATCATGCTATATGTTCCCACAAATCCCCAATGTGTTTGCATGTAGGTCAAAGGAGGTTCCCTCTACTCATAGGTTCATAGGTTCATACTAGGCTATCTGCCCTAGGGCATTTATAAGCCTAGCCAGAATGTGTTTGGCTTTCGACACCCATTTTAAATTTATTTTGCTATGCCCTTTTTCGAGGTTAGTATACTGTGCCTCTGTCTAACAGTGACACAGAAGTGATACCCGGGGTAAACCTACGATCTCCCACCCATTCATCAAGATTCCTCTTGAAGAGTGTCAGTGAGGGACTCTGCCTAACCTGGACTGGGATTTTATTCCAGAGTGAAGGGAGCCTCTGGGTTATGAATCTGTCCCTCCAGCATGTCCTATTTATTTCAGTGCTGAGGTTCAAGTCTCTCGAGCACGTAGCTCGATGGGATTTGGATTTTCTGAGGTGCAGCATGTCCATTAATTCTGGGTTGGACATGGCTTTATACGTCAGGCACAGATCGCCTCTGAACAGGCAGTATGCCACTGAGTAGAGCTGGAGTTTCTTTAACCGGGCAGCATATGGCATCTGTTTGGGCCCTTTGATCCTCTTGGTGAGGTACTTTTGGGGTCTTTCCAGTTGCTGCAGGTGTCTGGTAAGGTACATCCCAAAAGGGGCATTGTACTCAATTATGGGCCTGATGAGGGATGAGTAAAGAGGCATGATGACCTCCCCTGATCTAGATGTGAATCCCTTCATGATTAGGTGGGCTATATAAAATGTTTTTCTAACCACTTTGGCCACGTGGTTGTCAAATGAGAGATTGCTATTAACTTGGGTCCCCAGGTCCCTAATAACTTCTTCTGTACTTAATGGATTACCACCTATGTGGTAATTTGTGGGCACTTTGTTTTTGCCAAAGGGGATGACTATACACTTTTTTGGCATTTAGCTTGAGGCCATGGCTCTGGCACCAGTTGTCTGTTTCTATGAGGCCCTTTTGGAGGATGCTTGTGTCGGCTGGAGAGTCGATTACGGCGCCCAGCTTGCAGTCATCTGCAAACTTGGTCAGCCACAGTCCTTCCTTGTTGGCCTGTACCTCCGAGAAATATATACCGAACAAGAGAGGTCCCAGGACTGAGCCTTGTGGGACACCACTTGTAACTGGTTTGGAGTCTGACATGGCTCCAGCAATTCTAACCATGTGGGTTCTGTCCTTGAGCCAGTTTGCAATCCATCTAGTGACATAGGGGTTTATATTAAAGCTGGTGAGCTTATCTATAATGCCCAAGTGGGGTATTGTATCGAAGGCTTTTGCGAGGTCCAGGTAGGCTGTGTGGACCACCTTCCCCTCGTCAATGGCCTTGGTGACTGTTTCAAAGAAATCAACCAGGTTTAAGAGGCTGGATCTGCCCTTAACAAAGCCAAACTGGGTAGGATCCAGTGTGTGTAGGTCCCCAATATCTTTACTTATGAGGTCCATGATGATCCTTTCCATAGCTTTGCAGACCAAGCTAGTCAGGCTTATGGGGCGATAGTTTCCAGGATCCGTTGAGGCACCACCTTTATGGAGAGGGACCACTGTTGCTGTACGCCACTCTTTGGGCACATATCCTGTAGTAAGGCTGAGATTGAACAGTAGTTTTATGTTTGGGTTTAGCTCTTCTTGGAGTTCATGTAGGACAGCCAGGACACCGTCTGGTCCCATTGATGCTGTGTTTTTGCTTTGGAGAGGCGGCTCTTACCTGAGCATCTGAGATGTCAGGGGCAGCACTCTGCTGGGATAGATATTTGCCCTTTGTTGGGAGAAGTTTGCTGAACCTGTCAGCTAGGATGTTGGCAATGTCTGTGGGTTTGGTGTATTTTTTGTCATTTTGGACTAATTCTGAGCATATCTGGGAATTACCACCCAGATTCCTAACATAACTAAAGAAAGCCTTGTGATTATCCTTAGTGTCCTGTGCAATTTTTCTCTCGAAGCTGGCCTTAGACAATTTTATGAGTGCCCGTAGTTTTTTGCTAATACTGATCAGTGATGCCTTCCCTTTTTGGGATTTTGCTCTGTCATTCATTATCATCAGTCATCAGACCCATCAGGGAGTACCACGACACACTTGAGATGAATCTGACTAGGCACCTTCAGCAGTTGGAAAGACCACTGAAGTATTTCAACAAGAGGATTACTGGCCTCAAACAGTTGCCCCATGCAACAAAACTGAAGTAACTCAATCTGTACTCTGTTGCATACCATCTACTCAGGCGATCTCTGCCCAACAGACAATGAATACACCATGCTGGTGGGATAAAGTACCATCCCAGAGACTTGTCTTACTCTAGAACAGAGTCCCAATGTACATCAGACAGAGCCGATTGCTGACACTCTTCAATAGGAACCTTGATGAGTGGATGGGAAACAGACAATTCACACCAGAGTACATCCAAAATGGTGCATTGTACTCAATGATGGGTCTGATAACTTAAGAGTAGAGGGCCACCACTACCTCTTTTGATCTTGATGCAAACCCTTTGTTGATTAGGTGGGCCACATAGGATTTCCTAACCACTTTGGCAACATGGTTGTCAAAGGAAAGATGACTATCTACTTGTGCCCCCAGATCCCTTATTACCTCATCAGTTTTTAGGGGGTAACACCTATGTGGTAGTTTGTGGGTACTTTGTTTTCCCCAAAGAGGATTACTATGCATTCTTTCACATTGAGCTTGAGGCCTTGATTCTGACACCATACATCTGTTTCATAGAGTCCCTTCTAGAATATATTTGTGTCATCCGGGCAATCTATTATGGCAAACACTTTACAGTTCCAAGCAAACTTAGTCATCCACAACCCTCCTGTGTTGGCATGTACTTCTGAGAAGTATATACCAAATAGGAGGGGTCCCAGGACTGAAACCTGGGGGACACCAGTTGTTACTGGTTTAGAGTCTGACATGTAGCCAGCAACTCTTAATTTGTGGGATCTGTCTGTGAGCCAGTTTGCAATCCATCTTGTGATGTATGGATCTATGCCCAGGTTGGTGAGTTCATCTATGATACCTGACTGGGGAATGGTGTCAAAGGCCTTAGCGAGGTATAGGTAGGCTGTGTGGAGCTCCTTTCAATCATCTGTAGCCTGGGTAACTGTCTCAAAGAAATCCACCCAGTTCAGGAGGCATTATCTGCCTTTGACAAAGCCAGATTGGGTGTGCTCAACTGTGTGAAGGTTCCCAATGTCTTTATTGTTGACTTCCATTATAATTGGCTCCATTGCCTTGCAGATCAGACTCATCAGGCTCATAGAGCGGGAATGCCAAGTGTCTGTTGTGGCCCCACCCCTGTGGAGTAAGAAGAACGTTGCTGTGCAACATTCTATGGATACATATTCTGTAGAGAGGATGTAGAGAGAGGTGTAGGTATCCTTGATGAATATGGATACATCCCCGCCTTATGTGCTATGATCCAGGTTCTGATGCTGGAAGGTATGGAATGAGGAGTATCCTGATAGTGCTGGTGTACTCTCTGGTGACTTGAATTAGGTTTCTGTTACTGCACAGATATCAATATTCTCCATACTGAGAAGTGCCTCGAGTGTGTGCATTTTGAGGCTGTGACTTCTAGCAATGAGTAGCATTTAGCTCAATTTGTGGTTATTTGTGTTGGTTACGGAGTTTGGTTTGTCCTGAGTGACTGGTGTTCCACACCTGAAGTCAACGCCTCATTGGTCCAATCCTACCATAAGCTAATTTCCCTAGATATCCACATTCTGCCCCCATCCCCCATTAAGGAAACCATGGTAAAACATTTCTCCAAAGCCAACTTCATGCTTCTTAAGAGAAAAGTGGTGAACTTCATGACACCCATGCAGATGGACAATACAGTTACGACTACTGAATCCTATACAATTGCACTTTATAAGCACTTACATGAGTGCATGGATCATCCTATCCCCCCAAAAAAAACAAGCTGCTATACTCCAAAAAAAGGAAGCCAATCTGGTGGTCCCCTGCCATAAGCAAACTGTACAACAGAATGAAGAAACTGTTGCAAAAGAGAGTAAAATTCCATGAGTGGAGGAGCTCCCTGGTCAGCCTCAGTAAGGAGCTGCAATCCCTGATCAAATCTTCCAAAGCTAGTTATGAAAACAAAATTGGCACTGATTCTAAAGACAACCACAAAGCATTCTATAGCTATGTTAAGGATCTCAATGGCAACACTCAGATCTGCTCTGAGTTACAGCACAATGGCACTAAATATACAGACTCAATTGATATTGCCAACATCCTGGCAGATAGGTTCAGTGCTAACTTTACCCGTCTCTCACCCATTAAACAGCCCATCTCTATACCGGAAGAATGCAAAGTTCCTGTAATCATGGCTGCACAGATAAAAACTACACTCTCCAAAGGCAAGAACACAGCATCCATGGGAACAGACAACATCCCAGGCTGCGTTCTACATGAAATACAGAAAGAACTGGCACCAAACCTAAGTACAGAGAATAAAGCAAGCACCTCGAATGGGGCAACTACTGATGAAAGCTTAATAGCTGAAACCGGTCTAGTTTTTGTGCAATAAATTCTATTCATTGGAACCATTCGAGGTGCTGGCTTTATTCTCTATATTGGTCAAACAAGCTTGGTTGCCGAGCACCAGTCGTACTTGCTAGCTTGCTCTCTAACTGAATACCAAACCTAAGTACCATGTTCAATCATAGCCTCACCTCAGGCTTTGTGCCTGCTGAATGGTGCACAGCAATGGTTATCCCACTCAACAAGGGGGAGCCACCATGGACCCCGGTAACTACCGCCCCATTAGCCTGACAAGCCTAGTCTGCAAGGCCATGGAACGTATCATCATGGAGCTTATAAACAAAGACATTGGTAATCTCCAAACTCTGGACCCCACCCAGTTTGGGTTTGTAAAAGGCAGATCATGTCTCCTAAACCTGATAGACTTCTTTGAAGCAGTCACCAAAGCCGTAGACAAGGGTAAGGTGGTTTACACAGCCTATCTAGATCTTGCCAAGGCTTTTGACACCATCCCCTACTCTGGAATTATAGATAAACTCACTAAACTAGGTATAAATCCCTATGTCACAAGATGGGTTGCCAACTAGCTCACTGACAGAGCACACACTGTGAAAGTAGCAGACTCCAAATCCGACTTCAGACCAGTGATAAGTGGAGTACCACAGGGTTCAATCCTGGGTCCTCTCCTTTATAGGTTCATAGGTTAGTACTAGGCTAACTGCTCTTGCGAGCCATTTTAAGCCTAGCCAATTATCCCCTGTGAGATTCAAACCCTGTACCTTGTGTTTGCAAGGCAAACACCTTAACCATAAGGCCATCCTCCCAAACCTCCTGTTTGTTATCTACTTCTCTGAAGTACAGGCTAACACAGAAGGTCTTTGGCTATCAAAGTTCGCAGATGACTGCAAACTAGGAGCCATAATCAAAACTCCTAATGATGTGGACATCATACAAAAGGGCCTTACTGAGACAGATGCCTGGTGTCAAAGCCATGGCCTCAAGCTCAATGCCAAAAAGTGCATTGTCATCCCCTTTGGTAAAAGCTCTGTACCCATGAACTTCAACATAGGCAGTAGTATACTAACACCGAAAGTGTGATAAGAGACCTTGGGACACAGGTGTACAGTAGTCTCTCCTTTATTAATCACATCGACACAGTAGTCAGGAAATCCTTCTATGTGGCACACCTCATCACAAAAGGTTTCTCATCCAGAAAAAAAGAGGTCATTCTTCCCCTCTACTCATCACTCATTTGACCCCATTATAGAGTACAACATCCCTTTTGGTATGTACCTCACAAGACATCTACAACAACTGGAAAGACCGCAGAAATACTTCACAAAGAGGATTACCGGCCTCAAACAGATGCCCTACACAGACCATCTCAAAAAAGTCCAGTTTTTCTCCGTCGCATATCACCTACTCAGAGGTGATTTCTGCCTAACATACAAAGCTATGTCAAGCCCAGAACTGTTGGACATGCTCCACTTAAAGAAATCCCAATCCCTCTGAGCTACATGCTCTAGGGACCTAAACCTTGTCACCACAATAAACAGAACATGCCTGAGGGATAGATTCCTGTCCCAGAGACTTCCCATACTCTGGAATAAACTACCTATCTCTATCAAACAAAGCTCCTCATTAGCACTCTTCAAGAAAAATCTTGATGATTGGATGGGAAATAGGAAATTCACCCCAGGGGTCACCTCTGTGACTCTGCTCGACAGTGGCACAGGAAAATAATTTTCTTGGGTTGCAAAAGCCAGGGTACCTTTTTGGTTGGGCTTGTATAGGCCCCAGGGCCGATAGCCTAGTACCTACCTATGAACCTATGAACCTTTGAGCCTTGCCTAAAAAAGGTAATTATGGGGACAGCAAGAACCTTGGCCAGTATTCAGATGCATAGGGGTGACAGGTGCAAACCATCTCTAGCGAAGCAGCGAGGCTTGTCTATCATGTCATCACAGGCAGACAGAGACTGGATCCCTTTTGAATGACACCAGAAGCTCAGCCAATTGTTGAAGTTTATCATATTTCTGTTATATTGCAGTATCATGTAGGTGAAGGTATGATGCTACTCAAGGTCAGGGTCATACCAGCCTGGGCTACATGATCATAGAGCTACTATATATCTCTTGTCATGTTGCCCTGGGAGGTATGTCTCAGATCATTTACACTGGCATGTACAAAGGCCACGTCATATATGTACCTGTTCTGGGGTGATGTAAGTGCTTGTGTTATGTGGCGGATCATAGCACCTGACAGACAACTGACAGTAACCTTCCCCTTGTCCAGCCTAGGAAGTGGAACATCTGTGTGCCTGACTATGGAGTCACCTATTACTAGTGTGTTGGGTATGGTGTTTTGCCTTAGGGCCTGTTGTGAGGCACACTGCTTTGGTGTATTTTATATATATATATATATATATATATATATATATATATATATATATATATATATATATATATGTCATCTTTGTCAAGTCTAATGATGTCACCATCCTACAAATATACCTGTGGGAAGGTGAAATTACAGTAATGTGTATAGCGTGTCGTTTAAATGCGTACTGCTGTAGTATCATAATGTAGTTAGGTAGGGGTCTGAATCTTGCTCTTGCTAACTGTGTGTGTATTTGTCTTTCCCTGGGGCAAGAGCAACCTTTTTGGAGACTACTTACACCCCTTAAAAGTGATATATTCATCTTTGTCAAGTCTGATGATGTCACCTTCCTACAAATATACCTGTGAGAAGGTGAAATCCCAGTAATGTGTATAGCACGTTGTATAAATGCATGCTACTGTAATATCATAATGTAGTTAGGTAGGGTTTTGAATCCTGCACTTGCCAACTGTGTGCGTCTCTGTCTGTCTCTCCCTGGGGAGAAAACAACCTTTTTGGAGACTACTCACACCCCTTAAAAGTGATATACTCATCTTTGTCAAGTCTGATGATGTCACCATCCTACAAATACACTTGTGGGAAGGTGAAATCCCAGTAATGTGTATAGCGCGTCGTGTGAATGCGTACTGCTATAGTATCATAACGTAGTTAGGTAGGAGTTTGAATCTCCCACTTAGCTAACTGTGTGTGTTCTGAGTGTGTGACACAATTAGTCAATGTGGAGTGGGTTATGATTTTCCTAGTGTATGACATATCACAATGACAACTGTACGTGCATAGTACATGTAAGGTAGCTGTGGGGCAAAGCCATATACATACATGTGACCTCAATTTTTTCATAGGTGATTACTATGCTTTCTCCGTGAAAGCATCTGTTAGCCTTGCCAGAACATGCTGACGCTTTCCAGACCTTAGGTTACTTCTGTATGCTTGTGACAAGCTTAGCAACTGCAGTGATCCCTGGGCTACATCTTCTGTTTCACATCCACTCATCATGGTTTCTATTGAATAGTGTGAGTGAGGGTTTATGCTTGAGGTATATCTGAATCCTGTTCCAAAGCAAGCAAAGTTTGGCAAAGATGACTAATCATTATAGGTGTGCAACAACCTCTGTTGATCTGCATGTAAACCCTTTATTGCTTATGTGATCCACAGAGGGATTTCCAAAACCCTTTGGTAATGTGATTATCAAAGGAGAGATGACTAAACACATGGCTCTATGTATACATTAGTACCTGCTCCACATTTTGATATGGACCTTCCCACTTTGGTGTCGTCCAATTCTTCTTTTTGATTGTCTTCACCCAGACCCAAGTGCCTGGGGCTACTGCTACTTCGGATGGTTTGGTTTGGTCTTTATCTGAAACAGAATTAAACTGTAAAAGATGTTTGTTATTCAGCATACTCCTCATATACTCTGCAAGTGTCCAATCTGCTTCCTGGTCTGCAGACATGAGAGGTTTCCACTGAGGTATATAATAAGCTCTTCCGAAAATCTTTTCGAAAGGTGTCAATCCTTTTGCATTCGGAACAGTTCTCATGCTCAACAGTGCCAGGGGCAAACAGTACACCCAGTTCTTCTGTGTGTCAGCCATGAGTTTCTTAAGTTTATTCTTTAAAACTCCATTGTGCCTCTCTACTAACCCTGCAGATTGAGGGTGATATGCACAGTGATGTTTTAAATAAATCCCAAAATACTGGCTCAACTGTTGTATAGTTTGGTTAATGAAATGTGTACCATTGTCACTGTAGATCCTTTCCGGTATGCCAAATCTAGGAAAAAATTCTTTAACTAGGGTCTTTGCAACAGTGGCTGCATCTGGTTTACTAGTCAGAAAGGCCTCCACCCATTTGGAGAACATATCCACAATGACAAGGCAGTACTTTTTATTTTCACATTTGCTCAATTCTATGAAATCCATACAGATAGTATGAAACGGATACAGTGGTGTAGGGAAACTCCCTTGCTTGGGCTTTAATGCCCCTTGTGCATGATGTTTATTACAAGTGTGACATGACAGGCAAAATTTTTTAGTGTAGTTTGTAAACCCGTACGTAGCGAATACCCGATTCACTAACTGTACCATCCCCCCTGTTGAGACATGGCTCTGCCCATGGCTCAACAAAGCTGCATATCTAAATAAATTAGACGGTAATATCGTTTTTTCCCTCTTTGGAGATGTACAGCCCTTTCTTGAGAATTGCTCCTCGTTTTTTCCATTTTTGTTTTTCAGCTTGTGTAGTAAGTGTCTGCATTGTTTTCAACATTTCTAAGTCTAAAATCTCAGAAGGTTGTAATTCCTCGTTCAAAAGAAATGCTTCTGAGGCTGCTTGCTTTGCAGCTGTGTCAGCTCTCGCATTGCCTTTTGAAATCCTATCTTGTTGTTTTGTATGAGCTATGCATTTACAAATAGCTACTTTCTGAGGCAACTGAATAGAATCTAACAAATCTAAAATAAACTGTGCATGGTTAATCAGTTTGCCAGTAGATGTCACCATTCCTCGATTTTTCCACTGTTGTGCAAAAACATGTACAGTAGACAAAGCATACTGGCTGTCTGTAAAAATGTTTACGCTTTTACCCTTTGCTAAGGTGCATGCCCGTGTCAAGGCAATCAACTCTGCTGCTTGTGCAGATAAGTTATGTGGCAGAGGTTTCGCTTCTACAATCTCAGTATCAGAAACTACTGCATGACCTGTTAGGTTCTGTCCTGTAGATGAGCCATCAACGTAATATGTCACCTCAGCATCATCCAAGGGAATATCCGTGAGGTCTTTTCTAGGCAGTGTCTTTTGCTCAATTACCTGCAGGCAGTTATGGGGTGTGCCATCCACAGGAGTTGGGAGCAAGGTAGACGGATTCAAAGTAGCACATCGTTCAATTGTCATGTGAGGTTGTCTCAGCAATATAGTCATACAAGAAAGATGCCTAGCAGGGGAAAGATATGCTACTTTTTCTTGCAGTAAAATGATTGCGACTGCATGAGGCTCTCTCAATGTGAGAGGGTGGAATAACACTACTGAGGCTGAAGCCTGCATTGCCATTGCAGCTGCAACTACTGCTTGTACACAGTGGGGTAGAGACCGTGCCACTGGGTCCAGTTGTGATGAATAATAAGCAATGGGGCGTTGTTTGTCCCCATGCTGTTGAGTCAATACTGATGTCATATAACCTTGCTTGCAATCTACAGTTTGAAAAAAACGTTTGTGATAATTTGGTAATCCTAAAACTAATGATGATGCTATCAATTGTTTCAGTTTGCAGAAGGTTAATTCTGCTTCTGTTGTCCACTGTATTAAATCTTGTGCTGCCATAGGTTTCTTAAAAATCAGGTTGGTTAAAGGTGCAGATTCCAAAGCATAGTTTGGGATCCAGCTTTGACAAAAATTAGTCGTACCCAGGAAGGACATAATTTCCTTCTTGGTTGTGGGTTTTGGTGCTTGTAAGATTGCTACTTTTCTGTCCTCATCTAATGTTCTGCCATCTTTGGATATTACATATCCAAGGTATTTCACTTGTTTTCTCCAAAGACTCAATTTATTTTTGCTTACTTTGTGTCCTTCAACTGCTAGGAATTTTAATAATGCTATAGTATCTTCCTTACAATCTCGCTGGGTAGGAGCGGCCAGCAGGATGTCATCAACATAAAGTAAAATTTGACTACCTCTCGGTGGGATAAATCCTGCTAAATTGCTTGCCATCTCTTGTGAGAATATCGTTGGGCTTTCACTATAACCCTGTGGTAGTTGCAAATGCAAACCAATACTGGCTGTCAGGGTGTATCGGTATCGAAAAGAACGCGTTGCTGATATCTACCACAGAAAAATACTTCTGTTGAGGTTTTACATCATTCAACAAGGTATGTGGATCTGGCACCGTAGGTGCTCTTGGTATTACTGCGTCATTTACAGCTTGTAAATCTTGGACCGTACGCCATTCTCCGTTTGCTTTTTTAACTGGGAATAAGGGTGTGTTACATGGTGAATCAGGAGATTCCACCAGTATTCCCTTCTTAAGTAAAGCTGCTATGATTGGTTTAATACCTGCCTCTGCATCTTTTCTCAAGGGGTACTGTCTCTTTTGTGGTCTAAATGCTGATTTTGGCGTATTAGTGACTGGTCCTGCTGTGCGAATAAGCCCTACATCTGACTTTCCTGTTGACCAGAGAGTCTCTGGTATGTCTAACAAAGCTTTTTCTTCCTCTTCTAATAAGAGGGCTTCTCAGCTGTCTTTGCTGGACTGCAAGTGTACAGCTGGATGTGTTTGTGTTATCCATTTCAGTTTCTGTCTTTGTATTCCCTGTTCTGACAGTTCTGATTCTGTCTGTTTTTCCCATTTTGTGATTTTTTCTCCTAGGTTTATCCATTTTAAATCTTCCTCTTTAGTTAAACTAACACGCGGTAATAGATTTGATTTGTAAAGTGAAAAGAACTCCTGGGGTAATGAACAGCTAACTACACTGTTCCCTTTCATGTCCCAGTACAAATTACACAGTACTAATCTGTTTGCATGATTTCTAAACAATTCTTGTTCATATTCTTTGTCAGGTCCTGGTGTATTACAATAATACAGAGTACAGTGCAACAGGTGTTGTATGTCAATACAAAGGGAGGGGAACTTACTGATAATACAGAGTACAATGCAATAGGTGTTGTATGTCAATACAAAGGGAGGGGAACTTACTGAAAGCTACATTCATTAACTCTTCAGTTACTGCTCCAGGGCCAGTCGTAACTAAGTCCTGGCTGTTCCAGTAAAATGTCTCACCTTCCGTTTGCACTGCAAAAGTATTAGTTTGTCGCTGTGCTTCCATACACTGCATGGTTGGAACTACTGCTATGTCTAATAGTTGCATAAGATCTCTGCCCAAAATGTTAACTGGGCATTTTGCAGAAACAACAATTTTGCTTTTCTGGGTTAATCCTGAAACAGGATCTGTTATTGTAATGTTATGGGAGAGAGGCTCCCGATACAGCTGTCCATTAGCTGCTTTTACTAGTATAAAGTCATGTGATTCTGAATTTTCTGGTAGTTTGGAGGGGTGTACCAGGGTTTGTGATGCCCCTGAATCACACAAAAATTTGACTTCCCTCCCTTCTACCAGGAGTGCCACTTCTGGTTTTGTGTCAGCTAGATAGAGCTCTAAGCTCAGTGAGGCTAGCTCTAATTTTTTGTTTTCTTCACTATCGGTAGCTTCCTGCACTTCCTCTATTATCACATTCTCTGCTCCTTCTATCATATTCTCATTTGTCCTTTCTCTATTATTCCTATCTAGTGATTCCTGACTTTCATATAGTCAGTCCTCACCTTCATAGTTTTTGTCTTCCGCTGCTGCCTTCTTATTGTTCTTGCAATCCATTGCCAAGTGTCCCTTTTTCCCGCATTTGAAGCACTCACCTCTTTTCTTTCTCCCTTCAAAGTCTTCTGATCGCTGATCAGATTGTTTGTTTCCCTGGGCATTCTTTTTGCCCTTTTGTCCGGACTGTACTAAATAAACTTCTCCATCTTCCACAGCAAATACTTGGGCTTTCTTTTTCTTTTTGTTATTAAAATGCCTTTCGGCATGTCTAGCATATTCAAGCAGTGATTGTAATCTGCTTGTACGATGGTCTACCATATGTTTATTAATGAAACTACTTATGGGTGCAATACTGCCTTTCAAAAATGCATTCTTTAACTGCTGCTCATATGGGGAATCTTGTGTCTAGTCTTCAGGCACCTGCATTCCACAGTGATTGTTAAAACATTCTAATAATCTGGCAAAATATCTATCAACAGTTTCACTTTCTTGTTGGATGCATTGATTAATGCAAGTCCAGTCTGCCCTAGGCTTCCATTTCTCAGAAATTCGGTCTGTCAGACCTTTCACTCTGTTATCTAGTTCTGCGCTGCTATGTGGGAGGGGCCTAAGTGCAGCGTCATGGGGATTCCAGTTGCCACTGATCATGTGCCAATCTGGATCTACTATTTGTCTGACTACTTTTTCTACTTCCTCTCCGTTTAAGTGATAACTTAATCTCATGCCCTGTAAGTCTTCTAAGAACTTTATAAAATTAACTTTTGGATGGAGAATTCCCTCTGTGGCTTTCCGGATGACTTCCGGTGTCCACGGTCAGTATACTAAGAGAGTTGGGTCCTGCCCTTCTTGTCCTGCCTGAGGATTTGGTACTTCTATGAGTGGGCATATCTCTTCTTCACTCATAGCCCATGAATTTCCATTCATTTGATATAATTCAATATCCTCTTTTAAATTACGTGTACGAGACCTAGTCTTGATAGGATCTCTAACAAACGGTAGTGGTTTTATAGGAGCAACTGGATATCGTGGAGGTGGGCCAGTTTGTTCTTTTGCTTCATATTCCGGTAAGGGAACTGGTAAGGGAACCGGAGGGGGTGAAGGGGCCGATGCTATAACTAAGTTATTATCCTCTTTGTCTAAAAACATTGCTTTTGAATTTTTATTCTTTTGTTCTCTTCGGTTTGCTTCCTCAATCCACCTGTGTGCCTGAGGAACTCCTAATTTACGCTGTTTTTTAACCTGACCTTTAGAATCATTTTTTAGCTGTCTAATAAGTTTGATAAGTGAGGATCTTTCTAGTTTCCCATTAAATTCATATTTATTAACCCATTTAGTATAATATCTAACGTTGTCGGCGCGTTGTGATTGCATATATTTTGCGTCTTCGGTTAACGGTGGGCTTTGGGGTCTTTTTGTTTTTGTGCACGTATTACCCATTTTGTTCTAACCTTTTAAATGTTACGTAACCCTTTTTAATGTGGTACCACCAAGTGTTTACAGTCCCTTCAGACTACCTGCCTACTTTTTCTGTTTCCCTGAGCTATGACAAGATAGCAATATTTCTGTCCCTGAATTTTAACAAAATTCTCACAGAACAAATACAATCAAGTTCCTGATCTAAAACAGAAAAAAGTAGATTCACCCTACCTGAGCCTCAGTGATTGGTCACTCACTGTTCAAACGAAACCCGCCTAAAGTTGTAGATCAGAAAAGTGGCTGGCCTCTTTTGCACGACAATTCAGTCGGAGGTCTTTCAATGAAGAAGATCCGATGTGTTATCTTCCCTGCGCAGTTTCATGCCACCTGGCCCATCTGATCCCAGGCTAAATGAGGGGTTCCGGCTCCAAAGGACCAAAAAATGTCAAAGAAAATACTTCAAAAGACCAAAAGCATAAGGTTCAGTTCAGGTATCTTTATTCTTGCGCAAGGAGACAAAAAATGCAGTTACAGAGTTTGTCTGTCTAAATCAGGAAGTGTCACAGTTATTATACCTTTCTTTCAAGACATTGCCCACTACGACTGACGTAGTAGATCACCAGTTCACAATTCTGTTACTTTACAGATATTTCTCACATTTCTAGCTGACTCTTCAAAGTTTAAAAAAAAATTTTCAGTAAACAGCATGGCCTTGACGACCACCGGTCAATTATAACTTTCTTGCTATGTGATGTTACAAGTCTAGGTACTATGGCTAATTCAAGCACAATGCAAGTACAGATTTCTGAAGCAGTTCATTGTTTATAGTATCTAACTTTCTTGCAGCTTGTGCACTTTTTCATTAGCACGAACAGAGCTTATTGTCCATAATGAATGGATCTACAGAAATTATTATTATTCTCTATTTAATTTCCTGACCTAGCAGAAAATCACCTGCTTTCCAGTACATTTCCAAGGCATAAACATGTATTTTGCTGTGCTAGTAAACTAGGTCAGAGTGCATATTGCAGTGTCAGAAAGCACAATTTCAGAAAAACATGTTTTCAGTTTCAAATAGAACTAATGCTGCATTTAGAATAAAAACGTGTTAATCTTCCCTTATTTAAAATAAGCATTGCACACATATGTTATTACATATTTTTCTAACATATATATATATATATATATATATATATATATATATATATATATATATATATATATATATATATATATATATATACTTTCTGTGTTGGAGGGAAGCCTTCTAGATTATCAGTGGGAGTGGTAAGCACTAGGTAACCTGTCTACCACATTAGGAGTGGTTCTGGCCCAGAATTTGTAGTTATTGGCCATTTGGGCGGTCTTCCATCTATCTCAACTTTCTGGTTTGAAGGCCTGCATTTGCACTTGTTTCTGTCCTGTAACTCCTGGGTCCATCTCATTTGCTCATTCAAAAAAAAAATAAAAAAAAAAAAAATTCTGCTTTTACTGTATTTGTGTTTCTTCCTACTTTATTTTGCTTTTGCTTCATCTTAAAAGTACTCAATTGTATTTATTACTGCTTGGTGTAACTCATTCTAAGACTTTTAGTTTAAGCACTTGGGCTTCAGACCAGTTGTTTTAAATTAGGAAGGTTTGTGGTCTACACTGTGGTGGCAGGACAGGTAGCTTACATCCTTCTAAGTTGGGAACTGCTGATTGAGGGCTCAGTGTCTGTTATTCTAAAAGTGTATTAATTCTGTTTTAAGCACTTGGGCTTCAGGCCAGTTATTTTACATTAAAAGGGTTCATGGTCTGCACTCTTGTGGGAGGAGAGGCTGGACTCTGCCCTTCTAGCTGGGAATTTCTGGTTAAAGGCTTATAGTGCCTGCATACCTAAACTGCTTCTTACTGAAATTGTTATACCTTGTTTGCGGTAGCATAGACTAGATCCAGGCCTGCTGAATCTAGCTTTGTTTGTATAACCTGAGCACTAATCCAGGCATTCTTTAAAGTATTCCATTGTATTTATTACTGCTTGGTAGTAACTTGATTAAAGTGTAGCTATCATTCTAAGTCTTTTGGATTAAGCACTTGGGCTTCAGACCAGTTGTTTTACATTAGGAAGGTTTGTGGCCTGCACTGTGGTGACAGGACAGGTAGCTTACATCCTTCTAAGTTGGGAACTGCTGATTGAGGGCTCAGTGTCTGTTATTCTAAAAGTGTATTAATTCTGGTTTAAGCACCTGGGTTTCACGCCAGTTGTTTTACATTAAGAAGGTTTGTGGTATGCACTGTAGTGGCAGAACAGGTTGCTTACATCCTTCTACATTGGGAACTGCTGATTGAGGGCTCAGTGTCTGTTATTCTAAAAGTGTATTAATTCTGGTTTAAGCACTTGGGCTTCAGGCCAGTTATTTTACATTAAAAGGGTTCGTGGTCTGCACTCTTGTGGGAGGAGAGGCTGGACTCTGCCCATCGAGCTGGGAATTTCTGGTTAAAGGCTTATAGTGCCTGCATATTTGAACTGCTTCTTACTGAAATTGGTACACCTTGTTTGCTGTAGCATAGACTAGATCCAGGCCTGCTGAATCTAGCTTTGTTTGTATAACTTGAGCACTAATCCAGGCATTCTTTAAAGTATTCAGTTGTATTTATTACTGCTTGGTAGTAACTTGATCAAAGTGTAGCTATCATTCTAAGTCTTTTGGATTAAGCACTTGGGCTTCAGACCAGTTGTTTTACATTAGGAAGGTTTGTGGCCTGCACTGTGGTGGCAGGACAGATAGCTTACATCCTTCTAAGTTCTGAACTGCTGATTGAGGGCTCAGTGTCTGTTATTCTAAAAGTGTATTAGTTTTGGTTGAAGCACTTGGGCTTCAGGACAGTTATTTAAAATTAAGAAGGTTTGTGGTCTGCACTCTTGTGGGAGGAGAGGCTGGACTCTGTCCTTCTGAGCTGGGAATTTCTGGCTAAAGGCTTATAGTGCCTGCATATTTGAACTGTTTCTTACTGAAATTGGTACACCTTGTTTGCTGTAGCATAGACTAGATCCAGGCCTGCTGAATCTAGCTTTATTTGTATGCTGCTTGTTTGTTTGCTTGTTATTTCCCTGAAACGCTAATTCCACCTAAAACACGGCTTTTCAGTGCTTCTGTGGATCCCTAGTGATATCTGCATTGCTTACTGTACTTATTTCCTTGTTTCACTTGAAAGAAAGTTACTGTTTGTCGTTTTTGCATTTAAGTTATCTGAAACACATTGCATTTAAGTTACCTGGCACTTGCTCACTAAAGCAATTATATAAGTCAGCACTAAAATATTAAAAGCACTACAACCTCACAAACTCCCCTTGAGTACCTCGTTCCCCATTGGCCCTTTTTTTTTCAATTATAAAGGAATTCCCAATACTATTCTAGCATGTCCAAATGTTAGTTGTCAGTCTCCTCTCTGGTGCAGCTAGTGAATCTTGGAATCTTGAGGCAATGTTACAACTGCCTCATGTGCACAGACAACCCTCTCCTCCTCCCAACAAATTCCAACACATGTGAGAGATGCAACCATATAGCCATACTGGAAGCTAAGCTCTCTCAACTCAGTACTGGCGAAATCAGTCAGGAGGAGAAGGAAACCATACTCACTACAATTCCAATCTCACATAGACCTACCACGACAGCAAGCCAAACGTATAAACACACAAAAACATACTTGGAGGCTCTAAATAAAAATCTGCCTAAGCAGCAGAGACCTCCAAAGCAGACACCTAAGCAACCACTACCCCAAAACAAAACTCGTGCAACACATAGCTCACAAAGCCAGTGTGCCGAACAGTCACAGCCCTTAAGGCTATACAACACACCTGATACACTTGTAATAGGTGACTCTATCGTCAGACACACTGATGTCCCGCTCACCAGGCTGAACAAGGAGAAGGTCAAGGTGAGCTGCCTGTTGGGCACTAGGATCCACCACATAACACAAGCACTCAGGTCACTCCAAGGCAAGTACAAATATGACTCAGTCATTGTCCATGCTGGTGTGAATGACCTGAGATGTACCTCCCTGGACTACATGAAAAGAGACATAGAGGAGCTCTCTGAGCATGCAGCCCAGGCCGGTATGACCCTGACCATGAGTAGCATCTTACCCTCACCAAGAATGATGCCACAATATGAAGACAAGATGATCAATTTCAACAATTGGCTTAAGTATTGGTGTCATTCAAAGGGGATCCGATGCCTGTCAGCCTGGGATGACATGCTCGACAAGCCACGATGCTTCGCTAGAGATGGCTTGGACCTGTCACCCCTGGGCTTTCGGATATTGGCAAAGGCTCTTGCCACCCCCATAGTGCCTTTTTTAGGCAAGGCTCAAAAGACAAACTCACCTCCATAGGTATCACAAGGGATAAGAAACTAAGAGTAATGCTACTCAATGCCAGAAGTCTAAACCTCAAGTTGCACGCACTCAAAACTCTCCTTAGCATGGAGAACATCGATATCTGTGCAGTAACAGAAACCTGGTTCAAGGCTCCCGAGAGCACCCCAGCACTACCAGGTTATACCTCATACCATGCTTTTCGGCCCCAAAACTTGGACCGTACTACAAAAAGAGGGGAGTATCAATATTCGTCAAAGATACCCACACCTCCAGGTTGGTGGCACAGCACGAAGCATCAGAGACTATCCATGTGCAACTAACAGTGGGTAAAACTGCCTTCCAGTTTATAGCCTGCTACAGACCACTCTCCCAAACCCAGGAACCCCACTCAGCCTTCCTGAGAACACTGGAAAATATGAAGGTCTCTCCAAACACCATTATATTGGGTGACTTCAACTACCCAAACATAGACTGGGAGCATTACTCTAGCTCCAACACCCTAGCCCAAAGGTTCCTAGAATTTATATAGTCAAATGCTATGGAACAACTTGTTACCACTCCCACAAGAGGGGAAAATATACTGGACCTGATCATCACCAACATGGGGACTCTATGCTCCAGACCAGAAGTATATCCCTCACTGGTAAGATCAGACCATAAACTAATCTCACTGGATATTCACATCCCGACTCCATCCCCTGCCCTGAAAACCACAGTGAAAAACTTCTCTAAAGCAAATTTCACACTCCTCAAAACCGAGGTGGAATCCTTCAAAGTCCCTGGGCCTGTGAAAAATATGGCCCAGACCTCAGAATCCTTTATAAACGCATTCTATGAACACCTTCAGGAATGCATGGATCATGCAATCCCAAATAAAACCAAGACCCAATCCTCCAAAGGCAGACATCCTGTCTGGTGGACCCCAGCCATAAACAAACTATACAATAGAAGGAGGAAACTACTACATGATAGAGCAAAATCCCAAAAAGGGAAGGCATCTCTGATCAGTATTAGCAAAAAACTATGGGCACTCATAAAATCGTTTAAGGCCAGCTTCGAGAGAAAAATTGCACAGGACACTAAGGATAATCACAAGGCTTTCTTTAGTTATGTTAGGAACCTGGGTGGGAATTCCCAGATATGCTCAGAATTAGTCTAAAATGACAAAAAATACACCGAACCCACAGACATTGCCAACATCCTAGCTGACAGGTTCAGCGCAAACTTTCCCCCCCTCCCCACAAAAAGGGCAAATATTTATCCCAGCAGAGTGCTGCCCCCCTGACATCTCAGATGCTCAGGTAAGAGCTGCCCTCTCCAAAGCAAAAAACACAGCATCAATGGGACCAGACGGTGTCCCGGGCTGTGTCCTACATGAACTCCAAGAAGAGGTAAATCCAAACATAAAACTACTTTTCAATCTCAGCCTTACTACAGGATATGTACCCAAAGAGTGGCGTACAGCAACAGTGGTCCCTCTCCACAAAGGTGGTGCCTCAACGGATCCTGGAAACTATCGCCCCATAAGCCTGACTAGCTTGGTCTGCAAAGCTATGGAAAGGATCATCATGGACCTCATAAATAAAGATATTGGGGACCTACAGACACTGGATCCTACCCAGTTTGGCTTTGTTAAGGGCAGATCCTGCCTCTTAAACCTGGTTGATTTCTTTGAAACAGTCACCAAGGCCATTGACGAGGGGAAGGTGGTCCACACAGCCTACCTGGACCTCGCAAAAGCCTTCAATACAATACCCCACTCTGGCATTATAGATAAGCTCACCAGCTTAAATATAAACCCCTATGTCACTAGATGGGTTGCAAACTGGCTCAAGGACAGAACCCACATGGTTTTAATTGCTGGAGCCATGTCAGACTCCAAACCAGTTACAAGTGGCGTCCCCCAAGGCTCAGTCCTGGGACCTCTCTTGTTCGGTATATATTTCTCAGAGGTACAGGCCATCACAGAAGGACTGTGGCTGACTAAGTTCGCAGATGACTGCAAACTGGGCGCCATAATCGACTCTTCAGCCGACTCAAGCATCCTCCAAAAGGGCCTTATAGAAACAGACAACTGGTGCCAGAGCCATGGCCTCAAGCTAAATGCCAAAAAGTGTATAGTCATCCCCTTTGGCAAAAACAAAGTGCCCACAAATTACCACATAGGTGGTAATCCATTAAGTACAGAAGAAGTAATTAGGGACCTGGGGACCCAAGTTGATAGCAATCTCTCATTTGACAACCACATGGCCAAAGTGGTTAGAAAAACATTTTATATAGCACACCTAATCATGAAGGGATTCACATCTAGATCAGGGGAGGTCATCATGCCTCTTTACTCATCCCTCATCAGGGCCATAATTGAGTACAATGTCCCTTTTGGGATGTACCTTACCAGACACCTGCAGCAACTGGAAAGACCCCAAAAGTACCTCACCAAGAGGATCATAGGGCTCAAACAGATGCCATATACTGCCCGGTTAAAGAAACTCCAGCTCTACTCAGTGGCATACCGCCTGCTCAGAGGCGATCTGTGCTTGACGTATAAAGCCATGTCCAACCCTGAATTAATGGACATGCTGCACCTCAGAAAATCCAAATCCCATCGAGCTACGCTCGAGACTTGAACCTCAGCACTGAAATAAATAGGACATGCTGGAGGGACAGATTCATAACCCAGAGGCTCCCTTCACTCTGGAATAAAATCCCAGTCCAGGTTAGGCAGAGTCTCTCATTGACTCTCTTCAAGAGGAATCTTGATGAGTGGATGGGAGATCATAGGTTTACCCCGGGTATCACTTCTTTGTCACTGTTAGACAGAGGCACAGTATACTAACCTCAAAAAGGGCATAGCAAAATTAATTTAAAATGGGTGGCAAAGCCAAACACACTCTGGCTAGGCTTATAAATGCCCTAGGGCAGATAGCCTAGTATGAACCTATGAACCTATGAACCTATATATATATATATATATATATATATATATATATATATATATATATATATATATATATATATATATATATATATATATATATATATATATATATATATATATATATATATATATATATATATATATATATATATATATATATATAGGCACATATACATTTCACCTTTCATAGTGAGAATATCAATTATACAAAGGATGTAAGGTGTACAGTAATGTAATAACATCGC
Source organism: Protopterus annectens (assembly GCF_019279795.1). NCBI lineage: Eukaryota > Metazoa > Chordata > Ceratodontiformes > Protopteridae > Protopterus > Protopterus annectens. The sequence continues at coordinate 236,809,274 of NC_056729.1, read as the reverse complement.
AGTCTTGGGATAAATGCACTGAAAGTGTTCACAGCCCAGGTAGCTTTAGCAGGCCTTACTGGCTTCAACATTACAAACTGAACGAACCACCCACAGTGTTTAACCACCACATGTCATATACCAGCACTGTATGCTGTCTTGTTTGTCACACACTAAAACCTACATACAAATATGCGCATACTAACCTTCAACAACATATATATCTCCCCCCTTCGCAAACAGTTGCAATATGTCCCCTGCTCTATGCACATATACAGATGTGAATATATATGACACATATATATTTCTCTGTGTGTGGCATACACACACATGGTCCACATTGTTGTAAGTCCCTGGACCTCACAGCTGAACTGTTGGGTCTTGCTGCAACACAAAGAGGTGTCACATATGAACACAGACTAACATTAGGGGGGTATATATGGCAACAGATGCTAGATAAGCATACTAGACTGCTACATCACTTGCCAATGCTAAGCTACACTTTAATATGACTATCTTGCATGTGTTTTTCTGTCACACCCATATTTATATAATGTCAGCGCTAATCCACCCAACAGCCATTGGCCACACTACTGTACAGAACACAGATAGCATGGATCAGATCTTTGACATTTAGTGCTGAGCTACACATTTCACAGGTATGTCCCACTACCCACAGGTACACACTGTATTGTCCATAGCAGTAGTTAAGCAGAACATATGTGCAGAAAGAAGTACTGCTGCCACATATGAATGTTTCACATTATGTAGACTATTCTTCAATAACATCTACTACATGCCAGTAAATACATATGTGTCACATACCTTTCGTTTGTATAATTTAGTAATATTTCTACTCTCTCTCTCTCTCTCTCTCTCTCTCTCTCTCTCTCTCTCTCTCTCTATCTGTATCTCTCTCTCTCTTTATCGGTCTCTGCAATAGAGTGATTGAGTTTGTTGGCAGAGATTGCAGCCTGCTTTTGTAGGAATTGCACATGAGCATGTGATGGCCTCTGCACCAATTAGTGCCCACCATTTGCTAATTGCATGCAGCCTGCTGTGTAGTAATTGAAGTAATCACTGTCATAGCAACCCAGTACTATAAATTGCTGACTCATGTAGGCGTGGCACTTTCAGCTTTCCAAGATGGAGTTCATTCTTGTTTGGTGTTGACATCATTGTTTAAGACAGAAGGTTGGTATAGTTCTTATATCAGAAGCCAGGGGTGTAGCCAGAGATTTATATTTTGTACTCAGACCTAATGTTGCTGCTTCCAGTACCCACTTGTCAGTGTAGAAATCTACTCACCCCTCAAAATGCTACCCCAAGATACACGGAAAGATGTACTTTCTTTTCAACTGTTACAATTAACTGCCATACAAAGCTAGTTATAGAGATGTATTCCTTTGGCACAAGAATTATTTGTGAAATGCTATATCGTGAATATTCATTTACACAGTTCTAAACAATTTGTGCTTTTTTAGTGTTGACATTAACACGAGCTGCTCAGAAAAACTGGACACATTTCAGTACAGTGAGTATGCTTACCTACATCCTTGGTAGACCCTGCACACACAGGTATATTCTACATTTGGGTAGGGTTGCAGAAGTACAGAAAGCATAAGTAGTATTGTGTGGATTTTATCTTGCTGGACTTACAGGGTTGCTGTGTACATGTTAGTTTATCAAGGCATGTAGTCTGTCTGCGTAACTCCCAACTGTGGACCTATCCACATGATAGCCAGAGAATAGCCTGTTATTTTTTGTCTGTGCACCACACAGACCTTTTCAGCAATTGAGCAATGGCATTCTTACAGTTGGTTGCTACCAGTACATGGCTGCATCCATTTGTATTTCAGCGTTTTATTCCTACATAAGGGTATGTTCCCAAAACTCCTTCCAAAGCTGTTTGCACAGTGTGTAACAGCAGAAAGACTAATATGCTTCTGTGTTTCTGCCTCTGCCAGACCTCTCAACCAATCAGGTACAGATTTGAACAGAATCAGGGAAAAGTCAAGAAAAACTCAGGAACAATCAGGGACTCTTTTAAAATATTAGTGCCATTAAGTTGAAACATTGAGAGAATCAGAGCATATGAATTAATACACCTTTTCTAAAGTAAAAGAAGTGTATACCTCTTAATTATTGTCATTAACATTAAGTATGTTGTAATGCCAATTAAATAACATTTCATCTGTCCAGTGGACATGTGTGCAATATGGACAGCTATGTATGAGGCATAATTTTTTTTTGGGAGCAGATTGCCCTTTTTTTTTTTTTCAGGTGAGAGTGGAATGTGGGGTAGGGGAAGTAGGTATATTTGGGGAGGTAGGTTGTGGAGTTAAACAGACAAGACAAACAAGATGCATACAGGGGCGGTATATGACACGTGGTGGGTGAACACTTTTGATGGGGAGGGATGTTTGGAAATTGCAAGTCCACGAGCCCCCAGATGGAAACAGTGGGACTGAGGTCCCCTCCCATGGGCAGTCACCACTGCACCTTCACAGCCCAGAAGGTGGCTGTGCTGGGGGCTGTATAGAAGGGGCAGGCTGACCCATGAGTTGCACCACTCGGGCCTCAAGTTGGCATAGAGGTTCTGCAACAGAACGTTCAATCTCTCTACTCACCACAGCCCAGACCATATGAAGGGTGATAGGTGCCTCTCAACCCACGCTTGCATGGGGGGGGCGAGCCCCATCCCCTGCAGCGGTTCCACCCGAAGGTGGCACAGGGCCAATGGAGGAGGAGGTCCCAGGCTGGGGACCGGATCTGCTGGTGCCAGGTGCCATGGCCAGCTGAGGTAGGACAGGTTGGTCCGCTGGGACTGGCCTTCCCATAAGAACTATGTTTTGGAGAGTTTAATAAAGATATGGGTTAGTAACAGTCAACAGCATTCCCAATTAATTATAAAAGCATGCAGAAGTATTCCCATTAAACTAACACACCAGATTTTCAACCGTTGAAAAACAAGCATAACACATGCATATATAGAACAATAGTGGACATTACAACAGCATGCAGGTTTAATTGATGGTAACAGGCCACCAATATTGTGGTATTTTAACAGGGCACATGCATAGAAATAAATGCAAATATGTATAAACCAATAGGACATATGTCCCAACAAATGTTTTGAGATTAGACATACCGATTGAGGTATGGAATTGCATTTTTATGCACATACGGTAGGGTGGAAAAAGATAGCGCAATTAACAACTTATATATCTTTCTAATTTTCACTACATTCCTATTAACTGCAGTTATATGTCCCTTACTTGTATTATTACACTACCCAATGTCCTTATATTGTGCAATTGTATTTTGCTAGATCATTATATACATGAGCTGGATTTTACATACAAACTGTCCAAGATGCAGATGTTACTGCAACATATTTTGAGAATTGCTCACACACACTACTGCTAAGATGGTACACTGACAGCTCTACTTTCATATAATTATCTACATATGTTCATATGAAAGTATCAGTTATATGTTGACAGCTCCCTACATTTCTGGCAGCACACTGACATTTCTGGGGAACACAATACCAAGCTACTCATGTGCCAGATTAACCTGTACATGCTGGCCATGAACCAACAGTTGAGGGCTGAAAATATGCATAAAAGCTACTGGCACTCCCTTCATCCATGTTATATGGGCCTACCCAAGTGTGGGTTGACACTGCTTAATACAACACTACTATTTGTAGAATGCAACAGTACAACAACATATCAAAGAAAATGACACAGACACACTCCATGAATCATACATTTATTAAAGGATTATTACACCTTTATTTATTGGGTTAAAAGACTTTTTGAAGGCTCTCTCATTTATTTTATATAACAGTACATGCAGAATAATTACTAACCTGCCTCATGACACAGCCTTTGCAGCCTATCTTCATGGGCTTGCAGGTTCATAGCCCAGTCACCTGCAGTTGTGAAGTAAATGTAGTGATATTGAGACATACCTATCCATAGTATAGACAAGCATGTCAATTCTTAACTACTGAATACAATGGCTACTTACTCAGTACTGGGGCATTAGGCATTGTACGGGATTCCTGGATCCACCGATCCAGTTCATCCCTCCTATGCTGCTTCAGGTCAGAATAATGGTGGCTGACCTGCTCACCAGTCTGAGGAACACCAGTCGCACTGGTGAAATCATGGGCAAGACTGTTCCAGGCCTCTGTTTTATATTGGGTACCCTGGTACTGGCCCTGCAGGATTCTTTCCTCATGTCTGTGGACGAGAAGCCAAACCATAATTTTGGACTCCTGGATGCCCCAGCTTTGTGCTCTAAATCGAGTGCCTTCACCTACACCAGCCATGCTGACTGCAGAAGGAAGCTGCAACCAGTTATAGCAAGTATTCCCGCCTGTGGAGCTTAAATATGCCTCATTTCCTGCACTTATTTGTGATTGGCCAGTTTTGGAAAAACTCAGCTGTGGGCACGCCTGCTTAGCTAATGTTACCAATGTTTAAAATCCCTTTGATAGATATGTGTCTGTTGAAAGTGCATGTTTGTGAAATGCTGTCATGGCTTAGTGGTTCAGTACTGTGACTATAGTGCACAGTCTCCTGAGCTCGAGCCCTGTCACTGCTTTTTATTTTCCTGTTGGGCAGACCTGACTGGTTAAGGAATAGTAAAGCAGGTGTGAGCGTGTTTAATTGACTTTGCTCGACTTTGCCCGACTTTGCCTTACGTTGCCCGACGTTGCCCGACATTGCACTTTTTAGCGTGGTGCACAGCTACGCGCAAATGTATTTAAATATGCTCAATACTAGCAAAATGTGCTTAGCAGTGCTTTATATTGCTTAAAATAGGGTACTCATGCCTCAGAATGCATAACCATTTCACCTTCATATATATAATTCATGCACTACTACATTTAACATTTCAATGCTTTTTAAAAAAACCTATACATAAAAAAAAGTCAGGAAATGTTTTTGTATACAGATTTGTCTGTAATCTGTAACCATTGGCTCATCTACAGATGATGCTTCTTCTCTTACGGATAGTGATCCACAGCCAGCATCAGATTCACCCAACCCCAAAAGGGCCCAGGGTACCACCCCTTTAGGGGGAAATATAAACGTGGGGGGAGGAAACACAAAAGGAATCGAGAATATCAAGAGTTTGTTAAAGCTTGTGACACAGAAATAGATCATGTTGGTCATTCTAATGTTCTAAATTTGTCAAGTTTTGTATTATCACCAGATCATTTGTCCATTCTAAATAAAGGTTTAACTTTTATTCCTGGTTTTGTTACTTCGGAGGATTTTGTTGGTTCAAGATGTTTTGTCATTCTGTAGAACTTTGAATTTGAAATTACAATTTGGAGTTGATGCAACATCACAGAAACAAGATAAATTTGTTTATCACAAATCTAAATATCTTCCTCCTATGCACCCCATTGTACATCAATTTCAAAGCCAAGTGCTCAAAGATTTACATTTTACAAGCTCTGAATTTAGGTTTAAACCTAATAATTTGTCCTTGTCTGAGAAACAAGCTATTTTAGAATTACAACATAATAAGGACATAGTTATTATTTCTGCAGATAAAGGGGGTGCTGTTGTTGTGTTGGATTGGTCAGACTATGACCAGGAGGCTGGAAGACAATTATCAGACAGACAATACTATGCTGAAATGGGATTTAATCCAACACATAGATTTAAGTCTCAGATTGATGACTTCTTGATTAATGCTAGAAATATGGGCATCATTACCACCTCTGTTCTTCAACAATTAACTATTCAGGACCCATCAAATCAATATATCTATTTTCTTCCAGAAATACACAAAGACCCTGTGCATCCACCAGGCAGGCCTATTGTCTCTGGTCGTGGTTACTTAACAGAACCGTTGTCTATTTTTTTGACTAAGCACCTCAAGCCTTTATTATCTTTTGTCCGGTCACGTTTGCAAGATACTACAGAATTTCTACAGATTGTTGCAGATACACAATTGGAACCTGGTTGGCAGTGTACATTAGATGTTAGTTCTCTGTACACGAATATCCCACATGAGGTTGGCTTAGAAGCGTTGACACATTGGCTCAATATGGCACATCTATATGATTCTGACTTTAACAACTTTCTAGTTGGCCTTACAGAGCATGTCCTTACTAATAATGTCTTCTTTTACCAAGATTTGTGTTTCTGACAGACTAAGGGTACAGCAATGGGAGCATCTTTTGCTCCCATTTATGCTGACCTTTTTATGGCATATATTGAGGATCAAATTATTTATAACAGTAGCCATAATATTTATCTTGCCGAAATTGATATTTGGAGATGTTATCTGGATGACTGCTGGATGGTTTGGAGGGCCAATGTTGAGTACCTTAATGAATTTGTTTCATACTTGAATGACAACAAGTGGGGCTTACAGTTTACTATCAGTTATGATCTATATACTATTACTTTTCTTGATGTATTAATCACAAGACAAGATGATGATACTTTAAGCACACAGGTGTTCAGGAAATATCCTGAATACAACACGGTCCTCCATGCATCCAGCTTTCATCCGCCACACATTGTTAAAAATATACCGAAATCCCAATTTATACGCATGCAGCGTATATGCTCAAAGGATGATACTTTTCAGGAACACAGACGGGATCTTACGAATAGATTCCGTGAGAGAGGCTACCCCATGGGACATGTTCTGCAGGCTAGCATTTGGGCCAATAAATCATCAAGGCAGGATTTGCTTACATATAGATCTAGGGAACAGGGAACCACACAGCCAATCAGGCTAGTTACTACATATTCTAGAAATTCAGAAGTACTCATAAATAGTATCCACAGGAATTGGAATATCTTATTAAGCCACCCAGATTTATCTGACATAATACCTGAGAAATGTTTATTTTCTTTTCGAAAAGGAAAGAATTTAGCTTCATGTTTTAGTCATTACAAACATACACATTCTGTCAGTACCATACAATCAATACAAACTACCTTAACTGGTGAACGTCTTGTTGGATGTTTCCCTTGTGGGCATTGTGTCAATTGTGACAAAATTATGAAATCTAAACAATTTACAAGTAGGAATTCTTCTAAAGTTTATGATATTCAGTTTTTTGCAAATTGTAGCAGTGAGTGGCTTGTTTATCTGGCCACATGTAGTTGTGGGTCTTTCTATGTTGGCCAGACATTGAGGCCCTTGAGATTGCGTATATCAGAACACATAAGCAATATCAAAACTAAGAAAATCAACAGTGCTTTATATAATCATACTTTGAAACATAATACTGCCAAATTTTCTTTTATTATTATAGATGTGATCAGGGGCAACAAATTGAATAAGACTGGTTGGCACGCTATTTTAGATACGAAAGAAAAGAAATGGATCACTAAAATAGGTGCTTTGTTTTCACCTGGATTAAATGAGAATTTTTGAGTGGACCAATGAGTTGTAAGCTAATTTAGTATTTAAACTGTTGCATTATGCATTCATGTTTTTTCACTGAAGCAGGCTGTGCTTTGCTGCCAGCCGAAACCGGTCTGATGAATGTTATAATATTTTTCCAATAAAGAGGTTGGATTTTATCCATATATTGGATTCATTTACAGTTTGCTGGCTCCATTTTGTTTTTTTGTGACTATTGGAGTAATTTGGTGCCGTGCAATGTTCCCCGTGCAGGAGGCTGCATTTGACTGTTACACTTTGTATACAGATTTCCCACAGAAAATGGAGCGTGCGGTAGTGGGACTCGAACTGGAAATGCCTCCTCTTTATGTGAGGGCTCTAACCACTATGCTATTGCTATGTTGCTTAAGTTGCATATATTTTTCTTATTATCCTCTTCTGGTTTCTCAGCTGCTGTAACTGTAACTAAGCAATGGGCATACCCGGGCAAACCCGCGCAACTACTGGCAGCTATATCAGAAGAAAAAAAATATTTTTATTTTTTATTTTGTAAGTTGTTTAACATATGGGGGACTGTAGTGTTACATTGTACACATGTAAGTGGACTTGCTCATTTAAATGGAAGTTGTGGCATTTCTTCATTGCAGGAGCGTGAATATTTGGACTGCTCGTCAGTCCGACATGCCTACTAAATGCATCCACGCTCTGTGTAAGCTTTAGAGTTGAGGAAGCGCACTCTCATTATTATGCATGGCATGCTGCCATCATACTCTTACACTGGCGCTTCCGTGCAAGACTAATCTAGCCTTACACGGAAGATTAGTGAATCCGGGGGTTAGTCTATTTTCATTCCAATGCTGGGCATAAAGCTGCAATGTTTCTTGGAGAGGATTTAATGTTTTTGCCTCTGTTGTGTTTTATCAGTTGTTGACATCCCACAGCTATGCAACTAACACTTTTTTTAGGCTGTGTTGGTTATATTACCTTGTAGTGAAGTTACTGGGCAAGAATATTTTATTTCAGTCTTTTTTAAAATTATGGGTGGGAAAGGTAACAGTCCATCATCTTGATGAGCCCCAGGTGTTTAGATCTGACCCTTATACTCTTTGTCCCCAGTTGGGATGGGAGCCATAACTGCTTCCTTTCCAGATATTTATGGGGATTATACTTGTTCTAGTCTTGATCATACAATGGTATGGACTTGTAAGTCTAATTCACCTACTCTTTTGTTATTATGTTCATTCTTCATTCTTCTACACATTATGTAACCTGGTATGTTTAGTTCACAATTCTAAATATACATTTTTAACTGTGTTTCATGAAATGCAAAAATGTTATGGCTTAAGGCAATACAAGAGACTTGAAATTCAGCTACACTGTTACAACTGCTGCTTATCCTTCTACTCTGTGCCCCTTAATTGGTGCTAGTTGAAGCTTCAGATGGATAAAAATAACCTTGTGAAACTTCAACTTCATAAAATTTTTTTTTTTTTTTTTTTTTTACAAGGGTGCAAGCCTGTCTGAAACAATCATTTGTGGTTCAGTCCTCTCACCCACTTCTATAAATATACTTATTCCGTGCCCACATAACATGATGAAAAGACCACGCAATGCATCCTATCAGTGCTGGTTTATGAATGACAACACACTAGGAGCGACATTCCTTTTTTTTTTTTACTTTGTAAATTAATTTTTATTGATTTTTACATACAAAAACAAGAAAATTCATTTCAAATAACTATTTCTTAGATATCTTTAAAGAATAAAATACTTTAAAATATACTATATACATGCTAAGCTGATCAGTGATCACTGAATTGAATAGCACCAAGTAAAAATTCACAAGTTGTGTCCTCGTCCATTAAAGACATGAAGATTAGAAAGGGAATCGGTTGTTTCATAAAGATATGACAGTCTGAGGAAGAATACTTACTTAAATACATCTTCTATAATACCGCTTTTAGTCCCACATTAGGGTTTGAGTTTTCCTCAACATGATGACAAGGAAGGAGTTGGGTAAATGCATGAAATAAAAGTTACATTTTGAAAGGTTTTGAAATGGAACATTACATGATTAGATGCTGACTCTATATGTTAGACAGAGTTTAAGTAATGGTATTATGTGCAGAAACTATGTGCAGTTTTAAGTTCACATCCATGTAATGGGAGCAAGGTTTCCTTTTAGCAGCACACTAAACATGAAGTTAATTATTATGCAGTGCATTTGTTAGGAAACCCACAGAAAAATCAGTTATATGATCAATGTGTGACTTACAGCTGCCTTTAAAATAATAGATAAAATTTGAACATGGAGATGTTTCTGCTACCAAGTGATATGGTTGTCTCATTTATGAAACTTTTTGTGGCAGATTTGTGCAAACAAGAGGCCTGGAAGACCATAACACTGAATACTAGCAGCTTAGTGCTTCATACGCATGAGAAATGCAAATTTCCTAAACCCCAGGCCAAAAAACAGCCGGAGAAGGGGGCATAGAGTCCTTGAAAATAATTGAGACTTCCATGGCAGATAATTACTCTCCACAGAATATAGTAACATGTGAAATCCTTTATAACCTCCAAGAAGGCTGGTGGAGTCCTCCATGTGTGTGCTTCCTTTGTTATTCGAAGCAATCAAACCATTTATTGCACAGCCACATACATATCATTTACCAGCAGGCAGACAGGAATGAGCAGTCAAAAGCGTGACACAGGGCCATTCATTTTCAGAATGTCACCTCTTTGTGTTGTACACTGCTAAGAATGGCATCAATAAACTACATTTTGTTCCAAAAGTTTTCATATCCTGGAGACTTTCACAAATATAGAATGAAAAGTAATGGTACACTAAATCAACCCAGGAAACTGTATGAATTTAGAAAAATAAAGCCATAGTTCAGTAAGTACAAATCAGAAAACAGCAAGACACACACACACACACACACACACACACACACACACACACACACACACACACACACACACACACACACACACACACACACACACACACACACACACACACACACACACACGCACATGCATGTATGTGTGTGTTTGTATATATATATATATATATATATATATATATATGTGTGTGTGTGTGTGTGTGTGTGTGTGTGTGTGTGTGTGTGTGTGGGTATGCATTTTTTGTGTGTATACATATACATATTGTCAAGTAACAAGCCTTTCCTTTCCACATCCAAAATAATTTCTCTATACTCCCATCAAGTCACTAAAAACTGAAACTCTATGCTACTGTAAACTGAACAAACAGATAAGACATATCTTCAAGTTACTACTAGAACAAAATCTAAGCAAAAATAAGCTATGCTATTCCTCAGCTCCCTGCTAGAATATTTTTTGGTCATACCAGCTACCTTTTCTCTAAATACTTGTTTTTCCACTTTTCCCTTTTTCTCCATTGGGTCAGAAAGGTATTTACTAAACCAGAAAGAGTAACTTTCTTTGCATATATATCAATTACAGGCTCAATGTGACAAGACTTACTGTCTTTTTTTTCCTCTAATTAGCTCAACCACTATCTCACTCCCCCTACCCCATCACACTTTCACCACTATCTCTCCTTATCTATCCAAAACTAGTCCTCCTTATACCAGTGCAAGTTGCCCCAACCATTTCTCACTTTCCCAGTTACTTTAATTCTCAGCGTTCATGGTTTCTCTACACTAACATATCTTACTATATTTCATTATCAACCACCGTCCCCCTTTGTAATATTTCCATGGTTAAGCTGCCTCTTCTTTTCTTCATTTTAATTGCTAGAATCCGTTGGGAGTATTACAGTATATTTTATAATGTTATATCTCTCTTTGCTATATATAACTCTGTGTCTATTTCTAATGAATGTTCAACACTGCATATACATATGCAAGCTATGGACATGCTCTGTTTCTAAATTATTTTTATGTAGCTATTTCTGGCAAGTATGTACAAGTACCTATATTTTGTGTTCCTTAAGATATCATGTAACCATAGCTTATGTACATTTCAAAACTGGTGCTAAATGTGAAGCTTCACTTCATGGGTCTCCACTGAAAAAGGGTTTTATCCCAGTCAGAGTTTCCCTGTAAACAAAGATAATGAAATAATTAGGTATATCTATCTATATAATATAATTATATAGCTATATAATTTTGGTTTAAAAGTACTGGCACATCAAAATGCCTAAAGACTCATCATCATCATCATCATCATAATCAACTCCCCTCTTCCCATTTTCTACATGGAGATAGGGTGTTGTCTTATTGCCATATCTCTTGATTCAGTGCCACACTCCTGCCTTCTTTGACACTCGTGCCTGACTGTTGCAGATCTTCTCTCACACAATCCATTCACCTCCTTGTTGGATACCTTTGTTTCCTCTTAACTTCTAAATGTCTGTCCCAGATCTTCACCAGATTGTCTTCTGCTTTTCTACACATATGTCTGAATCACTGTAATCTGTTGTGTTTGATCTTTCCTGCAACTGGAGCTACTATGGTTTGTGCTCTTATGTCCTCATTTCTTCATCTGTCCCACAGTGTGCATACTACCACCCTTCTCAGGCATTTCCTTTCCATCACCTCTAGGTTTCTCATCTACTCTGCTTTTAATGCCCAGGTTTCTGCACCATACAGTAGTACTGGTCACACCACTGCTTTTTACACCTTACATTTCAGCTTCTTTGACATACTTCTGTCATACACTACACCTGACACTCTTTGACAGTTGGCTGCAGAAACTCTGATTCTAGCTTTGACCTCTTAATTCAGATTTCCCTTCTCCTCAACCACCCCTCCCAGATACTTGACGCTTTTGACCTGTTTCATTATCTTCCCTTCTATCTCAATTCTCAGCTTCTGATTCCCCAATTTGCTGTCATTAACTCTGTCTTATCTGTACTTAGTTTCTTCCCATGACCCTTTAGTTTAATATTCCATTCCCCTATTTTTTGTTGAGCAAGAGTCTGCCTGTAATGCCACATCATCTGCATGCAGCAACATTGTTGATCTGTCTCCACTGACCTGTTTGCTAATGTAGTCCATTACAAGTATGAGCAGCAGTGGGCTCAGAGTTGAACCCTGGTGCACACCCAATCCTACTGGGAATCCATCTTTGAGACTGAATACTGTTTGTACTTGACTCATTGGGTTCTTGTACATACCTTGACTAATTCTACCAGTGTTTCTGGGACTTCAAACCAAAGCAGTACTGCCCAAATCATCTTTCTTGGCACCTTGTCATATCTTTTTTCCAAGTCTAGGAATGCCTAGTTGGACTCTTTCCTCGCTTCTTCTCAACTATCTGTCTTACTGTAAATATCAGGTCAATTGTGCTGCATTCTGATCTAAATCCAAACTGCACACCTTCCATCTTACTTTCTACTCCTCTGCATATTCATTTATCGATCGCTGTCTCCAGAATTTTCACGCAGTGTGAAAATAGTTTGATACCGCTGTACTGTCCACAGACTGACAGTTCAAAATGTTGACAAGAGAAAACACTGGCACTCCAAACACAGATAGAAAACACTCAAACTCAAAGGAAATAAATCACAAAAAAATGAACATTCTTACTTTTCTGAACATTTTACACAATGCATTAAAAAACCTGAAACCACAGCAATACCATTGAACTTTGTTTGTTTTAGTAGTGGTAGTGTTGCTGAAAGTTTTTTTTCTAAGGTATGGTATACGATTAGGTTTAAAGGCAGGGTTAGGGATAGGGTTAGCTCGCAATATAAAGTGGACATGGTGGCCATAATCATAACCCTATCCCCAAACCTAACTCTAACTATAACCCTAACCCTGCACCTTACCTAAGAAAAACACTTTTGTAACACTACCACTGCATAAGACAAACTAAGACATAGAAATATGCAAAAACACAATCACAACAATAAAGCTATCAGCCTGCATAACCCTTACCCTAACCCTGACCTACCAGCACTCACACAGACATGTTCCTATGTCTTGCATCTGCCCAATTACCTCTTCTTTGGCATTCTTCTGTCATATGCTACACCTAAAACTCTATGCCAGTTGGTGAACTGTCAACATTTTGATTCTACAGTTCTGACTCAAAATTCTGAACTGACAATATCATAGGAAGTTTCAGGCCACCAAGTCTTTTGACCAATATGCCCTGACAGTTACTACCCCAGATTGTAGCTCATTTTTTAAAGACAGGTATGGTAGTTATGCCTGGGATTAATTTATTAATACCATCTAATGATCCAGGTCCAGTCTGAAGGAAAATTGTGTATTACACTGCTTTATCTGCAGGGGTGGGAAATGCTGAGTAACAAATCTTGTCTCTCCAGCTTATGCTATTGATCTGCTGAAGCAGTTACACATCTCCTGTTCTTTACTTGTGATACTATCTGATTTGTGAAGATACAACGATTCTTGAACAAACAAGTCCATGATTGCCCGGAGGAGAAGGCACAGGTCTCTTCTGACAAATCTATTAAGATAAAGAAAAAAGGGACTCCACTTGTATTCTTTTCAGGTAGCTTAGGGATTTTATGATCACTTTTGTTATGAATCTCTGGTAGAAACAAAAGAAGAGAGGAGAAGTCTTTTGTTGAAAAGATTTCAAGCCTGAATAAACTAAAGCACTACTGATAACTCCCTGCTGGGTGAGGAAAGTAAACCTATTTTTTTTCTCTGTGCCTGATATAGCTGCTTTTTGTTTTACCTGCTTCATTTTGTTTTCTGTTTTAAGAAATCGTCTTACCCTGGTGTTTTTGTTCTATGTAAGAGATAGACACTTAAATTATCTAGGCTTCACATTTCACATGTTTTTTCACTGGCTAGTTGTCTCTTGAGTGATACTTAAATACACAATGAATTTCTGGGCCATTGTCTTCTGCCAAAAGGATTTCAAGCCTGCATAAACTAACACAATGCTGATGATTCCCTGCTCATTTTTTAACCTTTTGATTTTAAGTTGCCCACCTGTACTGTAAATTGAACTTAATAAGTTACTCTCTTCCTACACTGCTGTTGATATATTGAATTATTTATTTGCCTTTCTTTTGCTTATATTGAAAAAGTACATGTTGCCTCTCATTGACTGTTCTACTTACTTACTTGATCTGAATTCATCATCTAGTTAGCTGTTGGGTAAAGAGTGTATTTCTACACTCTTGCGAGCACTAGTTTTTACATAAAGAGGTTGGTAGATTTTCCATCTAATGCACCAGGAGGTAGCATGGTTTGGACTGGGAAACACTTGAGAATTATACATGTAGTTTTATTGGCTGGAGGGCTTATTAATCAGCTTATCTTGTTTTTAGTGCCTTCACAACTTCAGTACAGTTGAGTGGCTCTTGGCTCATTTATACAAAGTGAAGTGCTTTTATTGAATAATCACACTTTTATAAGTACACTTCTGAATCTGTAGCATTTTGTATCTGTTAAGTTTGCCTGTTTTTGGCAGAATTTCCCTCCAGACACTGCTGTACTATGTTTTTATATTAGGAGGACTTGGATTATTCATCTAGTGGCAGTAGGTGTTTACCTGATCTATTTGGTCTGGGAAAAACACAAAAGTGCTCTAAGTATTTTTTGAGAAGTCTCTTATATACTGTGAATGTACTTCAACAGTTTAAAAAAAACTGTTCTGTCTGCTGCTGTTTTAAGTAGTCAATTGCAATGTATTACATTGTATCTCTTAGTTGTATGACTGCTGGTAGTTACTTTGTTTGGTCGTGTTATAGCTGGGCTCCAAAACAGATATTCTACATCAAGAAGGTGTTCTTCTGCATCCTTGTGGCAGACGTGTGCTGATCTAACCTGTCTGAGTTGACGATTACTGGTGAAAGGCTTATTGTGTGCTTTCCTGCTTGGTAGTTAGCTTAAAACTTATTTCTCTTTGCTCGTATTTAAGCCTAGCATTTGTACAACTCTGCAGTGGTTAGCAGTCCCTTGTATAGATGCAAAAGCCTAGAAGCTCAGTTTTCCCTAAACAGCTGTTAGTGAAACCCTCCCAAGTGTCTTTGCTGCTCTGGGAGCAACTCAGTTGTGCACAGACCAGCACTGCCTTATTGATAAAATTTTGCCTATATAAAGTATAGGTCCCTCTTGTAGGATTGGCATTACCAGCAGAGTCCTGTCAAATTAACCTTTCTATTCCCTAATAAAACCTACAGCAAGGGCCTGCTGTCATGGAAGGGCAGTTTCCCACCATCTCTATGGCCAGCCTGATAGACATAGGCATCCTGAGAGAAGATAGCAATTCTCTCATGTACACTGACAACCACTTACTCCTAAAACAAATACTTTATGTGAAAAATGTAGCTACACTATGAAATTGGGGGCAAGACTCTCACATAAGGAAACATTGAATGCCAGACAGGCTGTCAGCACATACACTTCCCACACTAAATAAGGACATGACACATAAACCCACATATGAGGAGATAATTACTAGTAACTTACCAAAAGATCAGAAGTCTTCCAAATGGAAACAAATTATACACATAACAATGCAAAAAACAACTACACTACAACACATAATATCACATGTACTGGTGTTTCAACAAATAAGCACATAAGGCGTAACACCATAACACCTAATATATTGGTCATAGGTGACTCTATTGTGAGATACATGGATATTCCCCTCACCAGGCTGTATAAGGAGCAGGTTATTGTTATCTGCCTGTCAAGTGCCAGAATCTGTCAAGTCACTCAAGCACTCAAGTCACTCAACCACAAGTACCTTATGACTGCATCATAGTCCATGTGGGGGTGAATGGTTTGAGACATACTTCATTGGAATATATGAAGAGAGATATGACTGAGCTCTAAGATTGTGTCATAGGCAGGTATAAGCCTAGCCTTATGTAGCATTCTACTTTCTCCAAGGATGATGGGACAATACAAACAAAAAATGATTGACTTACCAATTGGCTAGGCTTCTGGTGTCAGTCCAAGGGGATCAAATATCTGCCAGCCTGGGAAGGCATGGTCAACAGGCCACTCTGCTTTGTCAGAGATGGTCTGCATCTGTCTATGCCTGGGTTTCAGATACTTGCAAAGACATTAGCTATCCCTACTGTGCCTTTTTTAGGCATTGTCAAAATAACCAACCTCCCACCATAATAAAATCGTCTCTAGATAAACTCAGGGTACTGCTGATTAATGCAAGAGTCTAAACAAGAAACTGCACTCCCTGGAAGCACTCCTCACTTTGGAAGATGCTGATGTCTGAGCAGCCACCAAGACATGACTCAAAAGAACAGAAAGCACCTTGTCCATGCAGGGCAACAATACCTTCCATACATTCAGGCCACAAACTGAGCTTGCAAAAAACAAAAGCGAAGGTGTATCCAACTTCATTAAGGATAAGTACACCTTGAGACTGGTCAAACATTATGACTGTCTTGATCTACTCCATGTCCAGTTAACTATAGGCAAACCCCCGACCACATCATAGCTAGCTATAGGTCACCACCATGAAACAGGAAAAGCATGCCACACACCTGAACTTACCGGAGTCACTTCCCATACAGCTCAACACCTTACTCATGGATGATTTTTATTATCCCGCCATTGACTGGTAAACATACATGACCACAAACATGCTGGCTCAAAGGTTCTTGGACTTTGTCATTGCAAATACACTGGAACAGCTAGTCAGCACATCCACAAGAGGCTCAAATATCCAGGATATAGTACTCGCTAGCATGGGTGAGCATTGCATACCCTCCTTTGTGATGTACTCCATGGTAAGCATGGACCATAAATCAGTTTTGTTTGATATAATTATAAAACCAGATACCCCAAGCTTAAAAACTCTTAAGAATTTTTCAAAGACAGACTACCTCCTACTAGGTGATGGTATAAGAAGTTTCAAAGTCCCCCCAAATACAGATACCACAGACTCCTATTCAAAGGTGTACACCAATGCCCTGTATAACCACTTAAGCAGAAGTAAAGCATTGCCTGTACCTGACCAGATTAAAACCAGGTTTTGCCAAAGAAACAAGCCACACTGATGGACCCCTAAGTATAAACAGGCTTTACAATAAAACAAAGACACCAATGTCCAAGAACAATTGGGAATTGGTTCAGCATAGGAAACAAAATCCCTCTCTAACTTAAACAAACAAATTAAAGATTTTGTCAAGTCCTCCAAAGCTAATTAAAAAGCAAAAATAGACTCCCTAACTAAAAATAATCACAGGGCATTCTTTAACTTCATCTGGAATCTAAAAGGGAATACCCAGCTATGCACTGAATGGGTTGTGGATGGTACCACCCGTACTCAACTGGAAGTAATAGCCAACCTGTTAGCTGACAGATCTGGAGCAAACTTGACCACCCTTTCCCCGCCAGTCAGCCCCCAAAGTATACCTGTCATCATTCCTCAGCATATTACCTCAAGAAAGCAGGTCATCGTGGCACTCTCCAAGGCCAAAAAAACTGCATCAATGGGGCTAGATAACATCCCAGGTTGCCTTTTAAACAACTTAAAACATAACTTAGTGGACCCACTTGGATCCCTGTTTAACCATGGCCTCTGAACTGGCTATATTTCAGCAGACTGGAGGACAGCAACAGTAATCCCTCTGCACAAATGGGGAACCATCAACTCACCTTGGGAACTATGGACCCATAAGTTTGTCTTGACTCATGGGCAAGGCCATGAAAAGAATCATTATGGACCTTATCAACAAGGACATGGTAATCTCCAAATTCTGGACCCAACCCAGTTCCGATTCATTAAGAGTACAGCATGCCTGTTAAACATGACAAGGCACTGGACGAGGGAAGACAGTGCATACCACCTATCTTGACCTAGCCAAGGCATATGGCACAATCTTCCACTCAGGTAGTATAGCGAAACTCTCCCAATTGGGAATTAACCCCTACATTACCAGATGGGTAGCCAACTGTCTCAGCATCAGGACACGTACTGTAAAAGTGGGTGACTTCATCTCTAGCAAAAGACCAGTCACCAGTGGCATACTGCAGGGTTCTGTAGTGGCTATCTTACTGTTCAGAAACTATTTCTCAAACGTCCAGGCAAACTTGGATGACCTGTGTTTGACCAAGTTCACTGACGATTGCAATTGGGAGCAATCATTGATTCCCCCATGGTGTTACTATAATGCAGACAGGTTTAACACCAGAGGAATGATTGGTGCCAAAGCCATGGATTAAAGCTAAATGCAAAAAAATGCATTATTATTCCCTTTTGGAAAGCTGACATCCCTGTTAATTACATTACAGACAGCACCCCTAAGTGTAGACCCAGTGGTATGTGATGTGGGTAATGAGATTGATAGCATCCTGAACTTTGACCAACAGATATCCACAATAGTAAGGAAACCATTCTATGTGGCACATCTTATATGTAAATGCACCACATCTAGATCTAAGCATGTTATAATTCGATTATACTCATCCCTCATCAGACCAGTAATTGAGATTAATGCTCCCTTTTGCATGTAACTCACCAAACACCTGCAAAATTGGAAAGACCACAGTGGTTTCTCAGCAAGAAATTACAAGGTATACAAAACAAGTCTTATGCAGAAAGACTGAAAGCCCTGAAACTGTATTCTTTCTCCTACAGGTTGCTATGGGGTGACTTTTGCCTGGCTTACATGTCAGTCTCTGACATGGCCCTGATGGAACTGCTACATATTTGTAAATCAAATTTACAAGGGTCGCTTGCTCCAGGGCTCTTACCCTCACCTCTGACATGAACAGGTCATGCTGAAGAGATAGATATATCTCCCAGAGACCCCTGCTTCTCTGGAACAAGCTTCTAATTCATATGAAACAGACACCCTCCCTGACCCTCTTCAAATGCAGCCTAGATCAATGGATGGGTGACCGTAAATTCACTGCTAGGGTGGCTCCCATGTCCCTCCTGGATTGACAAAGTCATTAGTAAATACAATAGACCCTTACATCTATAAACTTCACTCAGCTAACCACCGACAATGGGGCAACTCGGAAGAAATATGGCCAGGCTTGTAAGGGCTCTAGGGCCATTAGCCTAGTAATGATAATTATGAACCTACAAATTGTTTGCTATGTCTGATGAAGCACATCCCAAGGGGGCATGGTACTCTAGAAATTGCCTGATCACTGTTGAATATAAGAGGATAATAGCATCTTTACATCTGGAAGGATTTTCTGACAACTGCTGCTACATGGTGGTTAATGGGGAGGGAATTATCAACACAAGTTCCCAAGTCTCAAACAACATTTTTATTTTGAAGTGAGGCATTGTCAGTACTGTATGCTGGGAGATTGTTTTCTGCCAAAGGCAAAAATGCTGCATTTATTAATATTTAATTCAAGCTAATTTTCAATACACTAGGCATTTAAGTCACTGCTTGTGTGACAATGACTCACATTCTTTAATCTCAAGAAAACTTGGTTAGACATAGGTCCTGTTTTTTGTCTGACTGACAGAGAAGTAAATACAGGAAAAAAAAAGACCAGTCTCAGCTCTGAGATCTACATAACGCCACTGCTGAGGGCAATTTCCACTGGGTCAGAGTAGGCTTTGTCATTTAATATGTTCTGTACTTTGCTGAGTGTTTCTTCTTAGCTTTCTGAAAATAACAAAAGAAGAATCTGTAATTGTCCTTGGCTTAAAATGTCAACTTCAGTTCATGGGCTTTGTTAGTAGATCTAATCATCTTTTGGAAATTCTTATGCCAATTCCTAAAGTTTTCCTTAACTTGGAAGTCTTTAGATCTGCTGTATACTCTAATGAGTTTTCCCTTTTTTCTTTATATATATATATATATATATATATATATATATATATATTTTTTTTTTTTTTTTTCATGCTGATGGACCACCAAGATGGTTTGCTTTGAAATTTCCAATTATATTTGGATCTGGATGGGACTCACAATTGTTTTACATTAATTTTTGTGAATAAAAATATTATCAGTGAATCTATCTGCTGAGGCAATGTATGGGATGATATTGTTTCCATGTGCATTTTGAGAATTCATCATAGCATTTGAGAAGACTTGTGTGCACAAAGTATTTTAATTCTGATACACTGGTTTCAGGGGGGTAGATAGTTTGACAGAAAAGGTTACTAGCTTATGATCTAATTTAACTGGAGAATGAGTTACTAGTAGAGTTGCTTATGATGATGTAACACTTGTAAGTATCAGGTCAAGAATATTTTCCCCTCTATTTAGGATAATAGTAACCAGGGCTCACTGAATTTTTCTTATTATATCTAGAAACTTCTGAGCATATCCAATAGGTACTCCAGTCAATTGATGGCTAGTTAAAGTCTCCCAGAATGATGAAGGTCTTATTTATGGGGAGATCATCCATGACATTTATGAACCTGACTTGGACCTCTGGGATTAAGAAGTAGTTTAGCAGCACATGATAAACTGATATTTGGTTTTATTTAGTGTGATTTGTAGTTTGATGAGTGCAATTTGTGGGTTACTGGGAAACATTTTATTGGTGATGTGGACTCGGGCAAATATGAGTGCATTACCACAGCTGTCACTGTGTATGAAGGAGTAGTAGGCACTAAACCTAGGTATGGACAGAGTGATTACACCTATATGGATGCCTTAAAAACACAGGATGTAAAATAAGAAATATATTCATGTATACTTAGTATTCTGTTTCTCTTCATTACTCTGCCTGATATCAGATCACAGTTTACTGTGAACTATTCACTGAAGCCCAATCATGAGATCATGGCTTATCACTCCTATGATATAGAGGATAAGACTTTCCACTAAGCAGACCAGTGATAGTGCTTGGAAGGGATATTTTCTTTGTCTGTTTCTATGATTAGTTTGTGATGTTCTGCAAGCCAATGATGTGTGGCTCAGAAAATCATAAAATAAGTTGCACTTAAGAAATTATCTATACAGATATCTATAGCTATATCTACTTCAAAGTTTGAAGTCCAGAATAACTGAAGATGAATTTGTTGAGACGAAAGGCGTGAAACTTTAATTTATCGAACAGTAAAGTGCTTCTCAGGGTAAGTAAACCCTTATGGATTTCGGTCTTGTGAAGGGGATCCCTATATCTATATCTATATCTATATCTATATCTATATCTATATCTATATCTATATCTATATCTATAACTATATCAATATATCTATCTATCTATCTATCTATCTATCTATCTATCTATCTATCTATCTATGTGTGTGTATTTTTGATCTACCTCAATCCCCAATCACCCTGAAGCATGTATGCCAAAAGCATATTCTCATTTAAGAAACTACAAAAATATATGCTAGATACAGATATGTATATGTACACACACACACACACACACACACACACACACACACACACACACACACACACACACAGATAGATACTGTGTGTCATACTGATTATTTTCCTGTAATATTGTGTGCCTTTCTCTGTGTTCCTTTGTAGGAAGATAATCTGTATTTTTTCTCAACATATACATGCTGTTGGCTGCTTGCTAGGCTTGTTCCTGTGCAGTATTTCATACTTCAGTGTGATGTAGTGCACTCATCCAGACTTGTCACTGTGCAGTATTTCATACCTCAATGTGGCATAGTGCACACATTTTATCAGTGGCTTGTATAATATAACACCATGTCAGAATTGTTATTTTAATGAGCATATGCCTTACTTCTGTAATCATTGTGTACATGTCACTTGAGATAGATTAGTGATTATGTTTTGTGCTTCAGAATAAAGCATGTAGTCCAGACTTTAAGCCTCTGTCTCTGTGAAGTTTACTTATACTCCATATGGCCATGAGGAGCTTCTGTTTTTACTCTAGTTACCTTCCAGCTGCAGAAAGCATACCATGGTTGCTGATCTAAATGTATTGCATTTTCCTTCAACCTTATGATCTGAAAAATGTCAAGAAAATGTCTAAAAAGAATAATCTTAGTTAGTTAACAAACAAAAAAAAAAACAGGGATACCTTTCTGTACTAACTACCTCTTTAGGTGGTAGTCTTCCCTGAGTTACACCTGAACATTTGCTGTTATTTATGGAATAGTTCACATTCAGGATTGTATATAATGAGAAAGTTTATATGTATTTGTTTTGCACTGTGTTGTTTGTATGGTAATAAATTATGATGAAAGTTGTACTTTTAAAATTTCTTTTGCCAGTGCCATCTCAACAACTAAAAAAAAAAAAAAAACTTGAGATTGCATATTGTCATACTCTGTTTTGCATACAGTCATGCTAAGTTGATGTATAAAATACAAAGTCTCTACAAAGTCTATGGGGACAACAGACATTAGTTGCTGCAACTGAATAACATTTAATGCAAATGTGTTTAAAATCTTAATATTAAACTGAGTAATGCTTCAAATGCTGGTTGGCTACATGGAATGTATGTCTAAGAGCAGTTGTCTATTGCATATTCTGGACAGAACAAAATATTATTGACTTATTAGTTCATTTGTTAACTAACAGAGCATAAAAACGAAAAAATACAACAAACAAGTGAAAAGCGAACCAAAGCCACTAGGAACTCAGGCAAGAAGAAATGTTGTAAACGTATTTTAATAAAACCGTTTTCACTCTTGCAAAGCAGGAGCTTCTTCAGACAAAATAGAAAGTACAAATACACTTCTTTTAAAAGTAACAGCTGATTAATTCTATGATATCATTTCCTTTCCAGCTGATAATATTACGGACCACTTTTTATATATAATAATAAGACAAATTTATAGTTAAGTATTATAAAAGTCTTCATAAATTTTTGAACTTTAACTGTGTTCACATTAATGTAAACAGTATTTAATATTTACTTTAAGTAATTTTTGATACAGTTAAAAATACAGTTAAAAAACGTATGATACACCGGAACTTTTTATCTTAAGCATACTAATACCCCGAGGGGACAACAATAAACTACATATTAAAAAGTACATCTAATACTGTGTTTAGTAGTATTGTACAAAGTTTTTCAAAATGGTGTAAAAAGTACAAAAAGTTTTAGTATATATATTTTTTAATATACAGTCATACATGAAAGTAATGAATGTCCTACCCTCAATAAGTGATAGTTCAATTTCTTAAATAACTTTTATATTTCAAAATAACTGATATGTTGCAGGTCTCATTCAACCCAGGGGGGGAGAAAGCATTTAAAAGTAGTTGCCATTCAAGTTCTTTTAATTCAAGGAGAAGGGACTGAGGACCCCCCCTAATACCCACTTTTACCATGTCAATACCCATAAAGCAAAAGCTATGTCCGACATGATCTAAAATGTGCTTTGATAGTGCATTGTCAGTTTTTTTGTTTCTTATAGCGTAATTATGTTGGTAAACACGGTCACGCATCTTTCGGTCCGTTTTACCAACATAAAACGCAGCACAGCAATTACACTGGGCTAAGTAAACAATAGACTTGGTTTCACACCCAATCTTGTGTTTGATGTAAAATTTCTCATTCCTTATAACAAAAGAATTCCCTGTTTTCAGTAACCTGCACCAATTACAGAGACCACAAGGGACACTACCAGTTTGTCTTGAGGGGAAGTTACTAGAATCACTAGTTTGCAGCAGTTCTTTTAAATTTCTACCTCTCCTGAATACAAATGAAGGAAAAGAACCCAGAATTTCCAATAAGTAAGCATTATTCACAATGAAATGCCAGTTCTTCTTTATGATGGAACACATACTGTCAATGTGTTTGTTGTGAGTTAGAATAAGACTGGTCTTAAAGTCTTGTGTAAAACTCACAGTGAATTGGCCATTGTCATTATTCTCATATGAGGGAGAACTAAGTTCATTACTAGGTGTAGGTATTTGCATGTTTTCTATATTCAGGGGGTCACTTAAGTTAGAGTTAGAGAGTAATGGCTTATAAAACCCTAACATTCTCTTCTGTGACACCTCTTTAATTAAGCTGTCAAGGAGTTCACAAGGGTAACCCCTATTCAAAAACATGCCTTTGAGGTTAGAACACTCAATTTCAAAAGCTGTGTCAGTATTACACATACGTGTAGCTCTCACTATTTGGCCCTTTACTATGGACTTTTTCTGTTTCCATGGATGGTTGCTGGAATAGTGTAGGAAAGCATTACAGTATGTGTGTTTTCTAAATATGCTAGAAAGGAGTCGCTTATTGTCGACATCCTTAATAAGCTTCACATCTAGGTAGTCTATCTCTTTGTCAGAGAAATAGTGAGTGAACATTAGGAAAGGGCAAGAAGTGTTCATTTTCCTTAATAAGTTGGAGACACAATCTTCATCTCCCTGTATAAGAATAAATACGTCGTCTAAAAAACGCGTATAAAATTTTCTTATCTCTTTGAATAGGGCATCTTTAAACAGGAATGTCTTTTCCCAATACGCAACCACTAAATTGGCAACGCTCCCCCCACATGGGGAACCCATTGCAATACCTCTTTTTTGGAGGTAATAATTGTTGTCAAAAATGAAGAAGTTAGATGTTAAAATGATGTCAAGTAGGATGGTAACGACATCAATTTCATCTTTAGGTGCTCCGAGGTCCAGTAACATCAATTCAACCCATTCAATAGCCTCACAGTGTGGTATGCAAGTATATAAATCAACAACATCAATTGTTAAGAAATTATTTGAAGGGTCAAAGGGGATGTCATTGATGGACATTAAAAAAGACCATGAGTCTTTGCAGATCTGGGGTAACAACTTAAGGTATTTATTTAAGATGTAATCAACAACCTTAGCACAAGGGTATGTAATACAACATCTCCCATCAACCAGAGCCCGCATAGGTGGGTCCACCAGGTTTTTATGTATTTTGGGGATTCCAAACATTACTGGAACTCTGGGGAAGGAGATGTTTATGAAATTAAAGGTTTCCATGTCTATCCTTCCTTCTATAAATAAGTCCCTAAGGTACCCTTTGATACGATTGTAGTTGCCTGACATCTCATTAAGAGATGAAGTTTCATACGCTGGTGTGTTGAGTACTTTAAACATCTTAACGTTATAGTCATCCTTGTCAAGGATGACCAAACCCCCACCTTTATCTGGTTTAATCACCCTAATAGGAAAATTCCTAAGGTTTTCCAGACTGGCCCTTTGTTCAGGTGAAATGTTGTTCCTATTTTCAAACCACCTAATATTCTGGAATAAGAATCTAAGATCTATTTCACAAGCATATTCAAATGTTTGTAGAATGGGGTGTAGTGGAGGGTTAAACGTACTCGACATTTTGAAAGGGTGTATGTCTAAAGCAGAATCACCTTTAAATAAAACTCTAAGATTTAACCTGCGTACATAACATTTCAAGTCCATCAAACATTTAGGTAGACTGATCCTCTGGTCTGGAACAAACGATAGCCCAAAGGCTAACAATTCAATAAGTTCTTGATCAATGTTAACATCGGAGAAGTTATACACAGTAAAATCTCCTTTTAGATTTTTCAAAATGCTAGGTTTACCAATTGGAAAAACAGGAAGTTCATTTCCTAATTGTTCGAATTGTTTTTCCTTTGGTTTTTCCTCCGCCCTAAAAAAGGTTTATTCTGATTATTATAGTTAGGGTGGTGTCCATTTTTATTGTAGTTGGATTTTATCCTGTTACTTCTCCTCGGTTGTTGGAACGATGGGCCTTCGTCACCGTCTTCATTTTCGACATCATTCTCTTCTAATGGGTAAAGGCCATCCCTGACATTGCTGTTATTAGTTGAACCATCTTGGTTAGGAGGACCCTTTGTTGTTTTAACCAAGTTAGGGTACGCCATCTCAGCGGCGTATGCTTGACGATCTCTTGTTAGTTTTTTAATTTTATTAGTTTTTAATTTAACCAACAAGGAGTCAATACTATCAAAAATCCGGTGATAATCATATTTGTACCGGGAAAAATTGAGGTCAACTTTAATTTTACTGTCAAGGGCATTAGTTTCGAGCAATAAGGCGTCAATGTGTTTTTCATAATGTTTGACCATGACGCCTAATAACTTGAGCCCTTGTTTATTCAAAACACAATTAAGTTCGTCTACAAACAAAGAGTCAGAGAATAGCCCAGTAGGTGTAAAGGAACTCCTTAAGCCTTTAGGCACGATACTCTCTCTAATACATTGTTTAAAATAGGAAACTTCCAGTTGGAGTTTCCTAATTTTCAGCATATTATAAACCAAGAGTTTTAAATTTATAGAAATGTTGTCATCAGTATTACCTGACATACTTGTCCCCGTAGCCGACGGCCCCGTAGGTCCAAAAGCAAAGACTTCAATATTGTTGGCCCATTCACCAAAGGAGGGTACGCCAATAAGCCCCGGGTTACAGTTGTTGCCACTCAAGGTATTACAGTTGTTTACCCCAGTCGCAGGAACGTTCCCAATAGACCGGGTAGAACCATCCGTTAGTCTTGTTGCTGCAAGCGGTGTCAAACTAGGTATAGTTTCAGGAGCGTTAGAGGTCAATACAGAACCGACCGTTCTCTGTGCTTGTCCAGGCTCAATGGAATTGGAAGAGCTACTAGCCGACCTCATCACATTATTGCTCAAAGAAGGAGCAGCAGTGTTCCGTAAATTAAATGCACCGTTAGACTCAATCATGTCTAACCGTGAGTTGAGGGAATCAAGGCGCTGAGTGAGTAGAACCAACAAGTCCCCAACGTTGTTTCCATCACGAGCAGGAAGAACATCCACTGGCGGCGTGTTCTCTGTCCCAAAGAGAACCGGAGTCCTAGGGCTAGACATGTCGCACACACAAACTAGCGAAAAAACGAAAAAATACAACAAACAAGTGAAAAGCGAACCAAAGCCACTAGGAACTCAATTGCTGCAACTGAATAACATTTAATGCAAATGTGTTTAAAATCTTAATATTAAACTGAGTAATGCTTCAAATGCTGGTTGGCTACATGGAATGTATGTTTAAGAGCAGTTGTCTATTGCATATTCTGGACAGAACAAAATATTATTGACTTATTAGTTCATTTGTTAACTAACAGAGCATGTTAATGCCAAGTCTGATTTTAGGCAAGATAAGAGAAGAATGTAAATCATTAGTAAGAAATCTGGAGCAAACATTACTAATCTTAAAGGTAAACTATGAATAAGAAAAGTATATATTACAGTGGCAGGATAAGAAATACAATACTAGTTTAGATAAACATTATATACAGTAAGTTTTACAAATACATTGTATATATGAAAACAGAGACATTTTAATTTTAGAGCAATTGCAGTGGAAGCATTACAGTGTACCCGAATGAAGAATGACCTGCAATGTACCAACAGACCTGCTTAAGTAATACAGCAGAAGAAAGAGTATAGAGGAAGTGTAAACTTTACAAGCATGTATGTCTATTAATTAGCTGAATGTGCTTTGGCATTGCATATATATAAAATAAAATATTTTGGAGTGCAGCTGTGCTACTGATCTGGGTGAAAAAAATGTAACCTCTGTCAAAAAAGCATGTCTGGGAGTAGGTTCTACTGAAGTGTTCCAGCTGCTTTGTTCTAAAGGTGGGAATCAAGATACTTTATGTGGTTTTGTAAGGATGTTCTGTTTTACAGAGACTGCTTCTGAATATTTTTCCTAATGTTTTATGGATATTACCATGATAGGGGATCAGTTTCACTATGCAGATTATATGGAGATGAGCTGAGAATGGGATTGTTTTGACTGTGGGGCAGTAGTCGACAATGAGCTATTTGAAAACATGATAGCGTACTGAATCATTACAAGAAAATGCCAACATTAGACTGGGATCCTTATTTAGAGTTACTAAACGTTATAATTGCAGTTAATTTGCTGACATCCAGGAATTATGCCTGTTATTATCATTGATTTTATTATCTGTTCATTGTCATCATTGCATTGTAAATTTTAGTGCATCCATATATAAGAATAGTAAACACAGCATTAAATTACAGGCCTTTCAATAAAAGAAGATCCCATTACTGCAAGTTTGGATTTACAACGATGTCAAAATTATAGTGGACCATAAGGCCACATTCACTGAATCATCTTGTTTTCCATGACTTAGATCACTCAAATTCTGGAATTTAACATTTTTTTCAGCAAAATAAAAAAATCAGTGTCCTTACTAATAGAGAAAAGTTTACTCTGCACCACATCATTTGAATTGATAAGTAAGATATGTACTATAACAGCATGTTGTTTTTTCATTAAAATCTATCACTTATAGTAAAAACATTACTAGGGTAGGGAACTGCAGTTAATGGTGTACATAACTTCAGTGAACATGCTTAATGCTGAGGGTAGAGAGTCTCTCTGTGTTTATGTGTATATATATATATATATATATATATATATATATATATATATATATATATATATATATAAAAAATATATATATATGTCCCTGTTTGCCAAAAATACAATGACTTTTTTATGTTAAACGGAATTATGTTGTTTCCAGGAAAAGATGTCTCTTGCAACTGTTCTGAGTGTTGAGATCCTTTTTGTCTGAATCTGAATGAGCAAATATAATTGTTAAAATAAAAAATAAAAAATAAAAAAAAAGTTAAAAATAAAAAATATGATTTTATTATGATGTGCAAGAATGAGAGCTCTAACAGGGATTCAGTAAGAGATAAAATATATCTGAGATATAAAAAATTTCCCCTGGCTCATCTGAATCTTTCTAATAGAGATAATGACTTGATGACCTAAAATTAAGAAATAGCTTACATGCTGGAAATAAGAGCTAACCTAGTTGGATACTCCTGAGAGCCTAACACTGGCTTGCCCATGTTGCAGGGAAGAAGTAGAAATTTTCAGCCAGCTAACCCCCAACATGCAAGCAGATGCACAGTGTAAAGCAATAACAGCACTGAGGATGAGCACATGAACTTGGGACATTGAAACCAGTAGCAATGAAGGCTAACCAATAAGCCGGGTTGTCCTCAAGCTAATCTGAGTTGGGGCAACATACCCTCATCAATATATAGGCAAGTCACTAGATTTTGGGCAGATTACTTAGCAACAGCTCAAAGGTTCACCAAGACTGTTCCAGCATTCAACATAGGTAAGTTGCCATGGAGCCAGCTGTCAGCAACCATGCAGGTAGGTTAAATAATTTGGTGGTAAGTGATAAGCCTGTGAGTTTTGGGGTCCATTCTCTTTTGTGCCTTCTATACTACTTGCTATGGGCATTGCTGGTCATCCTATGTCACTGGGTTCCTTGAAAGGTTTTTAGGCAGGGTGCTACCTAGGGGATGTGTCACTGGTACACAGTTGCACTGCTGAGGTCCCCCTTCATAAAGATATAGCTATAGAAAAAAAAAAGAAAGACAAATAATTAATCAAGAAAATGAAAGGGGAAGTACTGGAGGGCAGAGTATGCAGTATTTAACTTAGGCAGGGCATATTAGAGTTTGCCTTTTTAGCTATGTCCCCACAGTTAGGTGTGTTTAACATCATGGTCACTGTGCATAGGCGGTAATTTAACCCTCCTTTCATTCTAGAGCTGTTTATATTAAAACTGAGTAACTATATCAAGTTTGAATAGTTGAGATGTAATTCTCCAACATGCTAGGACTGAGTCATGCACTACATTTGCACTTACAACAGGTTAGGGGCTGGGTGGTTTCCACACTTTACAGACACATTTTCCTGTTTGTTGTGTGAGCTAATACTTGGTAGGTATGGCCTGTAGGACTGCAGTGTAGGGAATGATTCCTTTGCATAATTGCTCTGTTTTAGTCTGTCATTCTAAAATAGCCATGGAGATGTGATGCCACCTGTGGGTCGTCTTTTCCCTTTTCCATTAGCTGGTCATACAATGATGTACTTATATGTTATATTAAGATATATATATATTAGTAGCTTTCCCTATGAATTAATTAAAGGCAGGCAGGCACTGTAGCTCCTTTCCTTACAATAAAAAGCAGAGTATGCATTTTATTATTATGAATACCATTACTAAATGTTATATTAAATATATATATATATATATATATAGATATATCATATAGTTTTATATATATATATATATATATATATATATATATATATAGTTATATATATATATATAGTTATTTATATATAGTTATATATATATATATAGTTATTTATATATATATATATATATATATATATATATAATTAGATATGCAGTTATATACACACAATTATATTTTTTCACAGCACATAATAGCCACATTTTAATTTTTTTTGGGGGGAGGGGTGAAATGTTTTTAAGAATCATGGGTACTGCCAGTTAATGGATGCAAGATGACAGAACAATGTTTTTAATATTTGCTTTATTCTCTCACTGTATTTTAGGTCATTCATCACTACAGGTGTTTAAAGACAGATGACACTGGATAACTCAAGAAGCCCAGGGCTTATTGGCAGATATGGAGGTGGCCCAGATGAGTGAACAAGGGTCTGCTAACAGGAAAATAACCATCTCATCCTTAGATGAGGAGAAAACACAATGGGCTATCCATTCCCAGCAGAAAAGGAGATGGGCAAGAAGCAACACTCCAGCTACAGAGGAGAACCCGAGTCAAATTAAAATGTCACTTACCCGAACATCTAATGATCGACACCTAATCATCAACCTACAAAAGCTATGAATGGCCATGTTATCAAATTATTTCCCAGGGGAAGAAAATCGCATGGCCATAGTCAAGAACTTGCCCTTTTCTCTACTGTAGAGTGATCTCAGAGTTGGTATATTTCGTTGGGGGGGTGTACAGTCCGCCCCACTTTCGTAGGGTTTGACAGTGTGTTTGGGTTTTGGTTGTCCAAGTGATTTTTTTGCCCTGGGAAAAAAATTTTCTTACATAGCCATTTGTAGATTTTGTAGTTCGCTGCTTATGTGTCAATCATTAGGTGTTTGGGTAAGTGACGTTTTGATTTGCTAATATAGACCTGAGAACCCAACTGTATTTATGCAGGTCCTGGTGGAACCAGAAGGTAATGATAAGAGTGTGCGACTCATTCAGGGACAACTGATAGAAGGCAGATAATGGATGAATACCTTAATGAGTTGGTCATTTCCCTACTGGATGAAGGCAAGGCTAGAGTATTTGATTTGGCTGTACAGAAAAATTTTAGTACCACCCCAGAACTGTCTGTTAGTCAGGAAGGAATGTCTTCCTTATCTTCAGCCTCTGACAATCCCACCCTTTAACAGAGTAGGCAGTCCTGGGCTGCCCTCCTTGTTTCCAGAAAGTTGACCATTTCTGATGACCTTGAAGTTAGCATGACTGAGTTCTTGCCTCCAATGCCTGTGTTAAACTCATTAAAGTATACTTCTATGGGGTCACACATTACCACTCACATCCCAGCAAACATCAAGGATAAAATCTGTAGGGAGGAACTTCATTGATGTATTTCATCTAGTTAATACCATTGACATTCTTTGTATAACTGACACCAATAACTCTGGGACCAAAGACCTGACAGAAACCCTAGCGGCCATCAGAAAAGAGCATCAGCCAGGGAGGAGGCCAGAAACTAAAACATGTGATCATTAGTCTTTCTGAGCATTATGGGTGTTATCATGGAGAAGGACCTCAGCCAGGCTCTGCCATTGCTTGTCTACGTTTTGGCCATCAAGAAGGCTCACCATGTCAAATGAGTCAGCAAGGTCATCCTGTAATCAAACATTTCAGAAACTGAAAGTTGCTGAAAAATTACTTAGGTGGAAATAAGGGCACCTGGGCATCTGGCTGAATGCTGTGTTAGATAAGTTGTACAACTCTGAACATGAACAGTCTTTTAGAGGTCAGAGTGAAGGAAAGTTTTGTTAGGCCTTTATTAATGGGATCTATATCTAGCCTTCTTGTAAGTTTGCTCACTCATGCTCATCATGCAGGAAGGGTCATTACTTAATTAGGTGTTGGGTCAAGGTAGGCCATGTCTCCAACAGCAATGCCTTCTGTTATCATCACAGCAATTCAATGTTGCCTCAGCAAAACCAAGTGAGGAGTAGACAATGTTTTTGTGGCTTAAGATCTAGTGCAACAAGAGTCAAGGTTGAGCACAATCTTTCTCATTCCCCAATTGAGGTAAATAAGTTGATCCACGTTTTGGAGGGTTACCCTGACAGAGAGGTGGCTATGTTTATTATTGAAGGTTTTCAAAAAGGGTTTAAACTTAGTTATTCAGTTCCGTTAGATGCTAGGCCAGTTAGAAATCTTTCATCAGTCATGTTGGAAGAAGATATAGCCTCCATGTTAATTGAAATGGAAAGAGAAGCTGACTGAGTAATTGGACCTTTATCCAGTTCTCCCTGGCCTGCATTCAAAAATTTTCAGATAGGCCTGGATCCAAAAAGAAAGAAGGGAAACATAGACTGATTTACCACATTTCTCATCATAAGGTTTTTCTGTGAATGAATTCACCGATAAGGATCAATCTAAATGCACACTATTCCTCCTTGAGTATGCAGCAGAGACAATCATGAAATATGGGAACCCTTGGCTCTGTAAGCAAGACATTCAGTCATATTTTTGTCTGGTTCCCATTAGGTAGGAAGAATGTCCCTCTTAGGATTTCATTTCAATGGTCAACTCTTTTTTAACACCACTGTGCCCATGGGAGTGCTTGCTGGCTTGTGCTACCTTTGAAGTTTTCATTACTGCTTTACGTTGGTGCTGGCAGCAAAGAGTACTCTGGCAATCAGCGGTTCACTACCTAGATGATGTCTTGATCATGGGTGAAGTCAAACAAGTGGCCACATATAGGAGAGCCTTATTTGTGGATTTGTGTGTTAATGTTGGGGTTCTCTTAAAAGTGGATAAATCTGAAGGGGCAAGTCAGGTGAGACCTTCCTAAGCTTAACAGTTGATGTCCTGCAAGGTCTTTCAAACTCCCAGCATCTAAATTGGAGCAACCAAGACTCAACATTTTGCAGTTTCTCAGGATGTGTAAGGCATGCACAGAAGATATAATGCCACTCCATGAGCTTTTGAATTTTGCCTGCAGGGCCATCATGCCGGGCAAGAATTTCCTCATATCCATCTCCAATTTGCTAAAAGGGAATAAGCCCAATCAATATAGGGTTCTCCTTATGTGCAGAGTCAAGGTCAAATTCACCTATGGTACACATTTCTAAACCAATTTAGTGCTGTGACTCTGTGGCATTCACCTTAGGTAACTTCCAGTGAGTTGAACATTTTCACTGATATGACAGGGAGGAGTGGCATGGGCAGTTATTTTCAAGAAAGTTGGTTTGTGGCAAAATAGCCTACATCTTGGTCTTGTGATAGGAGGAGGAGAGACATTACTTTCCTAGAAGTTTTTTTCCAATGTTGCCACATTAGTGTGGAAAGACTGTTTGGCTAATAGCTGGATTTCTTTTTGCTTGATAGCCTTTCCTGTTTAAAGTTCACTAGGTTTCAGAAGTTGGACAGGACGTGGAGCCAATAGGAATTTCCATTCCCCCACAAGTCTGTTTAATTGGAGAAGGATAGCAGGATCGATCATGGCAAATTCTTGGGAGTACAAGAAAGGCTTATTTGTCATCTCTGCAGACATGTAAGGGCTTTTATAACTCAGCTCCCCTGAGTCACAGATCCTGGGATTGCCTCTGGTCATAAAATTCTTGATATCCAGATGCTGCAGTGGGGATTCTCCTAGTACATTCTACTTACATTTGACAGCCCTTGGCAGGTTAGCATGTTTCTTGGGGCTTAAGGATTACTTCAAGCACTGGGAGACAAGTGGAATACTTAAAAGTTGGGAAAATATCAGTAGAGCCCCCAAGGACCCCAAGAAGCGGAATGAGTGACATCTACTTGCTATCAGTGTCAAGGGCATCATCCTTGCATCCATTGACCTGCTTACCTGTATCACATAGTCAACTTTGTTCACATGCCTTTATGCAAGGGCTTTTTGGGCCAATGAGTTGTTGAATTCCTTATGCTGGGAAGACATGCAGATTTCACAGACATTTTCTTTTAATCTGGTTCAGAAAATCCAAAACAGATCAGGCAAGCAGAGAGCAGCAAGTCTGACTGGACAGGTCCAGATTTTTGGTTATTTTCCCAGTCCACTGGTTTTACTTGTAGTTCAATATCACTGCTTGGGTCAACTGGGGTAGGCACTGTAGTATTTACTTCTGAGTCTGGGAGACCATGCAGCATAGCAGATACTAACTCAACATTAGCTAAGATCCTTTATTGGTAATGCATTGAGATTCAAGGGTACTCTTCCCACTTCTTCAGAATTGGGCACACATCTGATTTAGCATTTGTGGGCCACTCTGCCAAGGCACTGAAAAGAATGGTTGTCTGATGTCTTTTTATCCTTTATTAGGCAGTAACACCATGCTTTTGTTGCAGGTAGGAGACTTATCTGCATCTTGAGTCATTTCTTCATCAGGATAGCAGCCTTTCAAGCCTTGTTTGATTCCTTTGGGCTTTCTGCTTTGCTAGAGCATGTTAGTTGGATAGTCCAAAGATTTGGTTTTGTGGATATGTCCTAGTTTAATTTCTGGGAGGTATAGCACCAGTTGGGAACACACAAAAGGTTAACCAGGGCTTTGAATTATTGATGTTGGGGAGAACAACCTGACCTTAGCCCACAAAAGGATACTGTTAACCAGAATCCTATCTGACCTTCACAGGATTCATGTATTATATCCTGCAGTAGCCTTATTTTGGTCTGCAATTATACATTGTATGCAATAGAACAGAGCCAGAAGGAGTGCAGCCTTCAAAATTTTGTTAACCACAGAGTGACTTGGGCAGCCAACCAAACTGCATGCCAAGTCCTCACTCACAATGATTTGGATAAGCCAAACCCAAACTTTCATTGCCTCAATGGAGTTCACTTGAACAACTTTTTTATTTATTCAGTTTGGACATTACATTTGGTATTTATTTATTTTAGTTTTACTGGCTGTTCTTTACATTAATTTGTGTGAGGAATATCAGGTATTTCAGGTGAGAGGCCTTTGTCGGGGGGGGGGGGGGGTGGCATTGTTCCATGCCAGTTTGGTAGCTGCCTTGTGGTTTCCTCCATTTTCCTCAGTTGTCTTTCAGTGGGCTCTTCATTTCAAGCAGGTTTGTGTTAAGCTGGGATGCAGTCCTAAGGGTCTTTGTTAAGGAGGTCCGAGGAAGTTTGTGTTATGCACCTGCGTCTTAAACTTCAGCTGGAATGGGATTGGTTACATCAACTGGCATAAGATATAGGCTAATTTCGGTGTTTTATGATGTGATTAAGATGTTAATTTGTTTATGGCATCAATAAGGTGCTATGTGTTTATACAATAAATGATTGTAATCTCATTAATTGTTGTATTCATTTACTCAGGGTAGAGGACAATGAGGTGTTACCCATAAGTTGGGTTGTCCTCGAGCTGATCTGGGCTGGAGCAGCAAGACCTCCTCGATATATGGGCTAGTTACTCAATTCTGGACAGATTTTGTGGCAGTGGCTCAAAGGATCCCTCTCACCCCCCTTTGTCTCAGCTTTTGGCTAGGGGCAGCTGCTTTGTGGCCCTCCATCCCTCCTCCCAGTTGTCTTTCAGCAGCCTCTTTATTCAAGGCCATTTTGTTTCAATATTAAGCCTTGGTGATGACTATGCTGTGCTTGGGCTGGGAAGCAAGGCCTAAGAGTCTTTGCAAGCTGGTCCAAGGCAGCTTGGTTTATGCACCTGGATCTAAACTTTAGCTGGAATGGGCTTGAGTATGTTAACTGGCGTAAGGTGTAAGTTAATCTCTGTGTTTATGATGTGGTTAAAATGCGGTGAATATGTTAATTTGGTTGTGGTATCAATACAGTCTGCCTATGTTTATTGAATAAATGGTCACAGACTCTGCTACACTATGCTGTGAGAGAAAGGTGAGTTTGCTTTTTATTTGTTGTATTTTGTATTACTTTATTGCCTTTTTCTATTTTGAATACTGTGATTTGTTTTCTTTACCTTGTGTTTTACTTGTATTCTGTTTCTAATTGCATATTAAAACTTGAAAAGAGACCACAGCTCTGTCTCATGTGAGTCAGGCAGAATTCTTTTTCCCCACCCAGTTACTGTTGTGTTCTTAAACACCACTGTCTTTCTAGCTGCCTGCTCCTTATGTTAATTTGACCATGTACCTCATTTCCTCTCTGCTTTTACTGGCATGTGTGACTAAGCGCAAAATTATCATTTTGTGAAATCACTCCCCTTCAACTATTTAAATGTGTTGGCTATCCTACTGTATTCCATAGTACCAGAATACAAAAGTGACCACCCCCTTTCAGTCGGGTCTATATTACGTTATCAAATCCCGATAACATTGAAGACTGCAACATCGACGCACAAAGACCAAACCACTAATACGTCAAACCCCCTAAACCACAAATTTTCAAATCTCGAACCGTCATAGTCGGCCAACACCACCATGCGCAACATACTACATACCCAAACATAATAAATAAAACACATACATACACAAACCAAACCCTACTTCTAGCACTACACTAAACCTTATATACATTACTGTCTATGCACTTACCTTAACCCGCACCCTAACCCTAACCCTAAGGTCCGTAACTATTGCACACTTACCCTACAGCCATATACCCAAACAAAACAAATAATCCACACACAAACACTTAACAAAACCCTACTTCTAACCCTACACTAAACCTTACATACATTACTTATCTATGCACTTTCCTTAACCCGCACCCTATCCCTAAGGTCCGTAACTATCGCACAATTACCTTACGGAGCTATGCCGCAGACGAGCCAACCATCACATTTCGACATTTCACGTTTCGTGGTTTTGTACATTTGCCGTTACCGTCATTCATGCTTTACGTGTCAGTCTTCTGGTGTTCGACACTACTGGGATTCGACAACGTAATATAGACCCTTTCAATCTATCTTGCTGTTTTAAAAATAGTGACTCTCCACTAAAACTTAACTTTTTAGACAGGTAAAATTTTAGTTACCTAGTTTCACATCTAATGCCACTAGTGCACATGGCAGTGTTTAGGATAAACCATTTTTTTCATCTTACCTTTAAGCATCCCTGTGACTAGCACTTGCTCTAAAACCTGTTGGGAAGCCTTAAACTGATACAAGCACTCAGCTCTCCATTAATAAGGAGAAATTAATAGCAGGCACTAAGCCTATAAATGCAAAGTACCTTGCTAAAGTAAGGGAAAACAGCTCTTGTACTTTACAAAAAAGAGCACCAAACCAGGCATGTCCAAGGGTCAGCTTCCGGTGATTTCTCCTGTCCACTTGGTGAATCTGGGCATACTGGGGCAATGCAGCAATTGCCTCATGTACATAGACAACCCTCTCCTCCTACCACCCAACACTACAACCTGCGAGAGATATACTTAAATAGCCAAACTGGAAGCAAAGCTCTCTCCACCCAAGATTGTGCTAGACAGTCAAGAGGAGAAGGTTAACACCCACACCACATCTCAAGCAACAAATAGACCTTGTAAACTCACACCATCAACACCCTCACATAGCAACACTAAACCCTCATATGTGGAGGCCCTTAACAGTAACCTGCCCAAGCAACAAGGACCTCCGAAGCTGAAATGCAAACAAACACCAATCACATCCAAAGTGTCACATAGCTCACAATACCAGTGTGCTACCCAACAACAACCCCTAAGGCAAGACAATGTACCCCACACTTTAGTCATAGGTGACTCTATAGTCAGGCACACTGATGTCCCACTCACCAGGCTGAACAAGCAGACAATTACTGTCAGCTGCCTGTTGGGTGCCAGGATCCACCACATAATGCATGCACTCAAGTCACTCCACAACAAGTACAAATATGACTCTGTCATTGTCCATGTTGGAGTGAATGACTTGAGATGTACCTCCCTGGACTACATGAAAAGAGACATGGAAGAGCTCTCGGATCATGTGGCCCAGGCAGGTATGACCCTAGCCCTGAGTAGCATCCTGCCTTCGACCAAAATGATACCACAGTATAAGGACAAAATGATCAACTTCAACAATTGGCTAAGCTTCTGGTGTCATTCAAAGGGGATCCAGTATCTGTCTGCCTGGGACAACATGATCAACAGACCATGATGGTTTGCCAGACATGGTCTGCACCTTTCACCACAAGGATTCAAGTTACTGGCTACCCTATAGTGCCTTTTATAGGCAAAGTTCAAAGGACAAAACCACCATCGTAACAGGTACAAGCATGCAAAAATCTGAAGGTAATGCTACTCAATGCTATAAGTCTAAACCTCAAAATGCACTCTCTTGAGGCACTCCTAAAAATGGAGAACATCTATATCTGTGCAGTAACTGAGACCTGGTTCAAGTCTCCAGAGAGCACCCCTGCAATACCAGGCTACAAACCTTACCACACTTTTCAGCCACCAAACCAGGATCGAAACACTAAAGGTGGAGGAGTGTCCATATTCACCAAGGATATTTACACCTCCAGGCTAGTTGCCCAACACAATGCGTCTGAAATTCTCCAGGTGCAACTAACACTAGGTAAGACTGCAATCCAAATTGTAGCTTAATACTGATCCCCCACCATGCCCCAAGATTCTCACAACACCTTTCTAACCATACTGAAAAATATTAAGATACAACTAAACACCCTAATAATGGGTGATTTCAACTACCCTGCCATTAACTGGAAAAACTACTCATGTACCAACACCTTTGCCCAACGGTTCTTGGAATTAATAAATTCCAATGCCCTGGATCAACTAATCCATAGTCCCACCAGGGGCTCCAATATCCTAGACCTGGTCATTACCAACATGGGAAATAGATGCTCCACACCTATGGTCACCCCCTCTTTGGTCAGGTGTGACCATAAGCTAATCGCCCTTGACATCCACATTCCTCCCCTACCCCCCAGTAAGGAAACCTCCATAAAAAAATTCTCCAAAGCCAACTTTATGCTACTCAAGTCAGAAGTGACATACTTCATGACACCCATGCAGATGGGAACTGAAAGTTCAACTGTTGAATCCTACACTAATGCACTGTAAGAGCACATGCACTCGTGCATGAATTGTGCCATCCCAAATAGAACCAAGATGCTCTCCTCCAAAAAAAGGAAGCCAATCTGGTGGTCCCATGCCATAAATAAACTTTACAACAAAAGGAAGAAACTGTCGCAGAAAGGAGGAAAATCCAGGGATGCAAAAAACTCCCTTACCAGCCTCAGTAAGAAGCTGAGATCCCTCATAAAATCCTCATAAGCTAATTATGAAAATAAAATTGCCAAAGATTCCAAAGGCAACCACAAGGCATTCTATACTTATACAAGACGTTTCTTGTAGATCTGGATAAAGGCTTGCAAACCAAAAAATATATAGAATATATCAACAACAAAGAAGTGGGATGCAAGTCCAACCAATGGCTTCAACAGAGATACTATTTATTCGACAAAGAACAAAGAATAAAATGTAAGCACTTTTGCAGTGTGTCCCACTGCTTCCTCCGAATGGCATTAAATAGACTGATCCCAAGGATATTGCCAATATCCTGGCAGATCAAT
Organism: Protopterus annectens; assembly: GCF_019279795.1. Lineage (NCBI taxonomy): Eukaryota > Metazoa > Chordata > Ceratodontiformes > Protopteridae > Protopterus > Protopterus annectens. Next base: position 236,769,500 of record NC_056729.1, on the reverse strand, counting down.
TCAGTGCCAACTTCACCCCCTCTCACCCCCTAAAGGGCCCATCTCAATACTGAAAGATTGCCAAATTCTGGTAATAATGGCCACACAGGTAAAAACTCCAAAGCTAAGAATACAGCATCCATGGGACCAGACAACATCACGGGCTGTGTACTACATGAACTAAAAATGAACTGGCACCTCACCTAAGTGTCATGTTTAATCATAGTCTCACCTCAGGCTTCGTGCCCACTGACTGGAGCACAGCTACAGTTATCGCACACCACAAGGGGGGATCCACCTAGGATCCTGGGAACTACTGACCCATCAATCTGATGAGCCTGATCTGCAAGGCCATGGAACGTATTATCATGGAACTTATAAACAAAGACATTGCCAACCTTCAAACACAGGACCCCACCCAGTTTGGGTTTGTGAAGGGCCGATCTTGTCTCCTGAACCTGATTGACTTCTTCGACTCAGTCTCCAGAGCTATGGACCAGGGTAAAGCAGTCCACACAGCCTATCTGGACCTCGCCAAGGCCTTTGACTCAATCCCCCACTTTGGAATCATAGATAAACTTACTAAGCTGGGCATTTATCCCTACATCACTCGATGGGTTGCCAATTGGCTTACTGACAGAACCCACACTGTAAAAGTAGCCGACTCCAAATCCAGCTCCAGACAAGTGACAAGTGGAGTACCTCAGGGATCAGTCCTGGGATTGCTCTTGTTTGGCATCTACATCTCAGAAGTACAAGCCAACACTAAGGGACTCTGGCTAACAAGGTTCGCAGATGACTGCAAACTGGGAGCCATTAGTGAATCCCCAATGATGTGGATATTTTTCAAAAGGGCCTTACAGAAACAGATGCTTGGTGCCAGAGCCATGATCTCAAGCTCAATGCCAAGAAATGTATAGTTATCCCTTTGGGAAAAAACATGTACCCATGAATTACCACATAGGTGGCAGTACACTAAACACCGAAAGTATGATAAGAAACTTAGGGACACAGGTGGACAGTGGTCTCACCTTCGATAACCACATCACCACAAGAGTCAGGAAATCCTTCTATGTGGCACACCTCAGCACTAAGGGCTTTTCATCCAGGAAAAAGGAGGTAATTGTCCCACTGTACTCTTCCCTCATTAGACCCATTATAGGATACAATGCCCAGTTTGGTATGTACCTGTCAAGACATCTGTAACAACTGGAAAGGCCTCAGAAATACCTCACTAAAAGAATCACAGGTCTAAAGCAGATGCCTTATGCTGACCGTCTAAAAAAACTCCAGCTATACTCTGTTGCACATCATCTTCTCAGAGGTGATCTCTGCTTAACATACATTGCCATGTCAAACCCAGAGCTGTTGGACATGCTACACTTAAAGGAATCCCAATCCTTCAGAGCCACACACTCCAGGGATCTAAACCTTGTCATCACAAAGAACAAAACATGCTGGAGGGATAGGTTCCTGACCCAGAGACTCCCCAGATTCTGGAATAGACTGCAATAGACTGTCAAGCAGAGTGCCTATTTGGCCCTCTTAAAAAGGAACCTTGATGATTGGATGGGAGATAGGAAATTCACCTTGGGGATCACGTCAGTCGCCCTGCTCGACAGGGGTCCAGGGAAGTAAATATTGTGGGAAGAAATAGCGAGGGAATTGTTATGGATAGGCTTGTATAGGCCCTAGGGCCGATAGCCTAGTACCAACCTATGAACCTATAATTGGTGTCTTCATTGAATCAGTTTACAGGACAATGGTCTTTGCTAGCACATGTCTGTAGTAGCTTGCATGTTCATGGACAAGGCTTAGCTTTCTCCTGCAGTGACCAAATCAGCCATTTCAGCAGAGAATTATGGCATAACAAAATTGCTGGCTATCCATATTAATGATGGCTTCCTTGTAAACCCTTTAGCAAATTGGAGCTTGTATGATTTTCATGACTGAGTCACACAGCAATCACTTTTGCAATCACTCACTATTGTGACCATCTGTAGTGCATTTATAGCTGGCTATACAATACATTGAGATTAGTGATATGTTCATGATAGCCAAATATGAATCTGCAAAATACATGCTCCATATGAATCTGTAAAATGCATGCCATGAATATTTTAATCCAATAAAGGCTAAACAAATCAAATATGATCTTATCATTATTCTGTACCTGGCATTTAAAATAAGGGTCTTTATATACTTTAACACCTTTTTCACAAAACACTGAACAAAACTAAAAATGTCAGTATTTTGCAAAATAAGTACAGAAAAACATCAAACAAGCTGATGAATACATCTTGAATTCTTTTAGTGGTTCCTCATTATGATGTAATCGCCTCTATGATGGATCTACTGAGTAAAACAGTGTATTAAGACTTTTCATTTTTTTTCTCCAACCACTGCCATCAGGCTGCCAGTCTCAGAAATTAAGCACTGTATGACCTTTGCCTTATTAAAGTAATCAGAATTGGAGGCTTCACAGAGCTGTGTCATCATATAGTACAATATATCATATAATGAGACTTGGGGATGTGATCTTTTCTGACCTTTCCTCCATTTGGCAGTCAAATGGATATTGGGTTTACAGTGGCTGAATTGTTGGAGAGCTTTTTATGATCTGATTTGTGTCATCTCCCATTGAAATCCCTTTCTTGCTGCTGTAAAAACTATCAGCAGCCCTTACTTCCAGTCTCAGATAGGTAGTGATATTAATGACCTACATCACATATCCCAAGGATGCTGTGCAGAAGATTTAATGTACATTTCTTTTTCAAAGGAACAGATCCTTTGACACTTAGTTGCTACTCAAAGCATGATGAATACTACCACAGTTGATTGTCTTGGTGTCATGTCAATGTGGCAGCCATTAATTCATCATTCATGAAGGTGCGGGTATACTTTATTCTGAAATGTCTCTCAGAAATGCAGTTCCTGTAGCTGTTTTTATCAAGGGGCATTATCAATTTTTGCAGATTTTTTTTTAACAAATCAGAAGGTATTATGTACAAAACTAAAAGTAGTAATGCCCTAGTCATACAGAATATTAAGGACAGGCAAATTCTGCCACCATTTTGTTGATAATCCACATGTATTGTTACACACATTATCACCTACACAGGATAAACATCTTGAGTCTTTCTGCTGATGTCCACACTTTGATCTATAATTATGTTAGTTACTTGCATCAAGGAACAAATAACATCTTTTGCATTGTGCATGAAATTAATCTTTAATAGCAGGTATTTCTGATTTGCTTACTCTGACTTGCTGTTAGAACCGCTTTGTAACCCATTCTTTTGGGCATTATCTTCTAGATTGTATTGTCCCTCAAAGCACTTTTGCCCTGTAGTATGAGCTTTTTATAGATTAGCATTCGTTCTGTCTTGCTTCCCATGACATTCTCACCTGTGTGATGATTACTTCAGCTATTCTTAAGCTGTAAAATGTGCTATATAATTTTACTGTATTTAAAGCATTTGACTGAACAGAGTCTGTAGTGTACCACTGTCTGATGCATTTCTCTCACTCTAACCTATTTTCCATGTGTGCTGAATCTCTCAATGTAACAGGAATTGCTTTCCTGAATAGGCAAGTTCAACACATAAAACTCATTTTAACTCATTTATATGGAATTTGCCCACTTTTACATGAAGACTGGATGAGCTATACTATTAATTACTGAATACCACACATTTAATTACCAGAAATACAAAAATTAGCTTTAATTCAACCCACAGATGTTCCCTGCTATATTTATTAGTCTGTTCTGAGAAGTGGTTCAGAACCTTGTCTACTAAAATATCCAGCAAAATCAGGTACATATGTTGTTTTATCATCTGTAAAGCATTCAGATAGACGGAGAGTTATATGGCACTTAGAGAATGGAGATTTCTGTTTTACTGCCTACCAGAGTCTATAAAACTTGAAGATTATAACTCTCATAAGCACTGAACAAAAAACAGAGCTAATCAGAGTGTAAGCTCTCTCTGCTGCTGACCTTTATCACCTCTGTATGTAAAACATTCTTTGCAATCCCATAAGACCCACCTGATAAAACCTAAATTGGATTCTGGAATATAATGATGTTAACATGCAAGCCTACACTTCAGTGACAACAGAAATATGATATACTCCTTTTTTCAAAATCTTGCATCTGGCTTCAATGTACTTAACCTAAACTGAATGCTCTGATTAAAACTCAGACTGATATGCTGTTGACACTTTAGCTATAAATGGATAACACATCAGTTAATAATGTGACTTTGGAATAACACAGTGATATGTGAAAAAACACATTTCTTTATTCAAGTCACATCATCCCAATGGACACATCATTTGCATTACCACTGCAGGAGAAAGCTAGGGTTCAGAAAAAATAATGTAAAATAAAATGAAGTATGAACAATAGGACAAACAGTAAATATTATAATATACTGTAGGTATGGACAGGAATTTAGAGTTCTTCTGAACTCTGCCAATTACATTAGTAGATAGACAGCTGTCTAGACATATACTATATATATATATATATATATATATATATATATATATATATATATATATATATGGGTTCCATACACTAGATTGAATTTTCACTAATTCGAAATAGTGCATGGAATGCTCACTGCAGCGAAAGTGCACTTAATCGAAAGTGCACTTATGTGAAGTTCAGTACAACAAACGGGTGTTGTACTGAGCTTCCGTGCAGTACTCATGGACCTTAGGGTTAGGGCACGGGTCATAGTAAAGGGATAGCCTGCAGGGCTATCCCCTTACCATGACCCGTGCCCTAACCCTAAGGTCCGTGACTACTGCAGCTCAGTGAAGGACATAGTAATGTCCTCCACTATGGTGCGATAGTCACAAACCTTAGGGTTAGGGCATGGGTTAGGGTAAGGGGATAGCTTTAATAACTGTCCCCTTACCCAAACCCATGCCCTAACCCTAAGACCTGTAACTATCGTACCATAGTAGAGGACATAGCTTGTTTTTTATGTCCTCCACTGTGCTGTGGTGTTTTCGGTGAAGTGCACTTATGCAAAAGTTCACTTTCGTTAAAGTGAACTTTCGCAGAAGTGAGGCTTCCTATTACAAGTTCGAAGGGGTGAACTTTCGTTCTTGTAATAGGAATCCATATACATATATATATATATATATATATATATATATATATATATATATCTTCTAAAATAATGTACACATCAGAATGATGCCACTAATATCTACAAGACAAAAATCATTATTGCGCTATACGTGCTAAAAGACATAACCATGTGGCATGCAACAGTAAAACAATGTTTTGGGTTTTTTTCAAGGTGGCAAGCCCTCCCCCCCAGTACTCCCAAAACCTCCTACTAAATATGTATTATAACCGTGAGATCTCAAATTCCAGGGAAGTGGCAAATTATAGAACCCTGGTAATATAATGATCTCTTACAAATGTCAGCTGTCTGCTTAGTAGCCCAAATTGCATTGAAAAAACAGATGTCAACTTTAGACAAATTTGATGTAATGTATGGATTTTTTATATAAATAGATGAAGATTGTGTTTCTCTATCTACTTATCATTCTATTTTTGTCTATCTATCTCCCTCTCTCTCTCTATCTATCTATCCAATCAAGCTGTCTATTTATATGTATTTTTTGGGGGTAGGTATGATGATATGGGATAGTGCCAGCATAGCCAGCTGGAGTTCTGTAAAACTTATATGTCCTTTGATTATCTATGTCACATTGTCGAATGATCTAAATGTTGAATGCCTCTTCGTCGAACCCTATTTGTTGAAACTCCATCTGTCGAATGATCGTTTAAGCAAAACTGTTTCCCACAGTTATTAACAACTTGGCCAAACTACGGACCTCAACAAAAACAGCATCTTTAAAACTCACCCTGGGGGGCTGCACCCCAAATCCCCCACTAACTAGATATACCAACTCCGAGATTGCAAATTCCCAATAATTGCCCACTAGTTACTTACTGTGAGAAAAAGTTCACTTTAAATGATTGTTCAACAGATGAAGACTTCAACAAACAGGGTTTGACAAAGAGATGTTTGACATTTATATTATTCGATGAAGTGATATAGACCCATCCTTTGACTATCAAACTGATTTATACAAGATGCTTGTGTTACAAATATATTATAACTGTATGGCATTTGAATATCAAACTGATTTGTACAGATACTTATGTTACAAATTTAATAGAACTGGATGGCATTTGAATACCAAAATGGGTTTGTAAAGTTGCTAGTGTTAAAAAAATGGATCAACAGGGTGTCCTGCTGGACAGAGAAGGAATATACATACGAGACTGTATGTATATATGTCAGCAAAGGACACTGGAAGAAAAGGGGTTAACAGCTAGCTTACTTTCTACTTTAAGAAAAATACTGTTAATTTTACCACTTGTTGGGTCATGGCCCTGAATAGGATTAGAGATGGCATGTCTGGAAGAAGCCTTTGTTTATTAGCTCATAAAAAGAGGGGGGTGCCTTAGGCACTGCCATAAATATTAGCAACATTTTATATAGGCATCTTATTACATCTATGCTAACATCATGTCTCAATCTTCAAAAGGGAATAGTGTGAGAACCTAGAGTCAGGTGACCAGATGAGGTCATTATGTCAGTCATCTTGGAAATTCTAGATATTACAAATAGAAATCTCTCAGTATTGAGTATTCTGTCTTGGGCCTAACAACAAGAAGGACCAGTCACCACATCATCTGCCTTGACCTATTAAGTAAGTAGGGAATAGTAATTCCCCTAGATTAAGTCAGGAAAATATAGTGAAGCTTAGTTTAGATATTGTTTTTCTTTATTTGGATGAGTCTGTCTATCAATGTTATTTTCAATATTTCCTGTGATTTGAACTCTGTGGTTTACTGTAAATAAATATTCAGCATTTTCATGCTCTTATTATTTAAAACTTTTATTGCAGCTGGTCATTTTATTTATTTTATTTTATTTATTTAACATTTGTTTACTGGGAAAATCCGACTGGACACAGGTCCTTTTTCAGCAAAGGCCCGGGAAGAAAAGCTCCATGAGTAACATTAAATTTTCATGCACACATTACAATAATCAATAAAGTAAAGAAAATGTAGAAAGTATTTAACCTTTGAGAGTGCTTATATTAATTTGGCGACACAATGTTTGTCAATCCAGAAGGCCTAGCTGTCTTGGACAACTACTACCTTTTGTATTAGTATTAATACTACACAGTATAATTGGACACCTTTTGTTAAGGCCCTTGAATAGCTGATTGTGGAATGTTTGGTGGCAGTGATAACTACCTTATACTCTGGTAAATCTGTGCCAGCCTTTCCCAGGTGTGTGTGTGTGTGTGTGTGTGTGTGTGTGTGTGTGTGTGTGTGTGTGTGTGTGTGTGTGTGTGTGTGTGAGTGTGTGTGAAATCAAATCTCACCAAATGTGTGTGTGTTAGCTTCTTGGATCAGGGACATGAAGCACTGGTTTCATAGAGAGGGTGTGGCTTGGACACTCCACTGAGGACTTAATCCTGCAGCTGTACCAGTGGGGAGTTTTACTGGGAATCTGGAGGGAGACAGATATCCCGACCCTGGACTGAATGTGTTCCCTGTGTGGTCTTAAGGGAAATTGTACTTGGTGCAGAGAGCTGCATTTGGAAATACTGAGTATATTCATTTGTAGTCTAAGTGAACGTCCCTCTTCAGCATCAGTGGTAAGGATTCAGGCTCCTTGATTACTGGCCCAGTGTGGACACATCACAGTAGGATTTTTTTAATAGAAGGGAACAAGAAAATCAGACTGCATGAGCAGTTAAATGAGTACACTGTAAGTGCAATAGTATCAACTCTTTGTAATCTAACCTATAGGAACATGAGATGTAATTTAGAAGAAGTTTGATATCTGTCTTACAGCTCCAAGAATCATTGTTCAGTAATGACCCTCCAGTCACTGTCTGTGATGATTGTACATGTTTTCCTGTATCTTCAGGAGTTTTAGCTTGCATTCCAGTGTCCTCTCACCAACAAAATAATGGTGATTGAATGGCAGAATTAAAATTATTGATACTTTGAATTTGCCCTTATGCTTATGACCATGGTTATCACTGAAAAGCACTGATGGCAGATGCTAGTCCTGCGCAATGCCTGAAATCATCTTTGAATGGCTGTACCAGCTGATGTCCTTTTGTTGCATCTGAATTGTTTATTTGTTGAAAGCTGCTGCTGCTATTTTTGCATGAGCTGTGGCAGAAAATGACAGACCGACTAGCTAACTTCCCCTGATAATAAATATTTAAAAGACTAAAATAAAATAAATCAATGAAGAAGTAGTCCAATAAATCATTCCACAGAAACAGAATACGGAAAATGTAAATGTTTCCTGGTAAACAGCAATATATATTAGATGGACCAAGGTGTCTAACAGGTGCGTGAGTCCAAGGGTGGGCAAGAGACCCCCTTGATGCAATGAAAGTGAGGACTGGCATGCACTGGCTGAGGTGGGATCCCCCACCCCATGCAGGGGGTGCACCACTGGCCTGACTCACCCATCCCATCAAGGAGTTGGAGCATGAGCAACTCGGTGGAACCCAAAAGATGGTGAACTATATCTGGGCAGGACAAAGACAGAGGAAACTCTGGTAGAGGTCCATAGCAGTTCTGACATGGAAATTGATCATCTGACCTGGGTATACGGCTGAAAGACTAATCAAACCATCTAGTAACTGTTACCCTTCAAAGTTTCCCTCAGGATAGCCGGCAATCAGCAGATTCAGTTTTACCTGGTAAAGCGAATGATTGGAGGTCTTGGGGCTGAAATTATCTCAACCTTTTCACAGACTTTAAATGCATAAAAATCCTGACTTGATTACTTGGAGCCAGGTGTGGAATGAAAGCACCCAGTCAGCAACTTTTGGTAAGCAGAACTGGCACTGCGCAATGAACCAAATTCTGTATTAAGGTGCCGAATGCCAATGCTCATCAGAACCCAGAAAAGGTGTTGGTTGATATAGACAGCAGGATGATGGCCATGGAAGTCAGAATCTGCTAAGAAGTGTATAACAACTCACCTGCCAAATAAACTAGCCCTGAAAATGGATGGAGCATCAGGCCCATACCCAGCCATCGTCATTCTCTTTTCTTCATAAAGGGCAGAGTGCTCTGGAATGGGTTCTCCCTCAGAGAGGGGCCAGCATCCTGGAAAACATTGTGGTTTTGGTGGCATCAGGTGAGCTCTAGCTAGCCCTTGAAAATTCGGAGAAGAGAGTGTAAGTTTCACGCTGGGCCGTACCCATACCTGCAGCAGGTCTCCAAGGTGAACAGCCTCTGGCATGTTTGAACAATGTAGATAAGGGAAGTCAGGAAGCCAGATCTGTAACTTCGGGATAAGGATTGGCTCTAAGGGCTAACTCAGGCTCAGGCATGAAGCGGGGCTGGGTGCAATTCCTAGCTGAATGAGGCATTGCCCCCTTGCTGCAGTCCCCCCTTCTGGGAGCAGGGTGGTGGTGGCTGAACTCTGGATGTGCATTGGGCCTTTCCTGTGGATTGCCCGGGCTGTGGCGTGCGCTGGTCCTGACTGCCAACCCACATCGTCCCGCAACTAGCAGCTGACTTAGAACTAGTGCAGACTGGGGTAATCCAACTGTTTAATTAAAAAAAAGCGTTACAAAGGCCCAAGATTGGTGTTGACGTGATGTGATTTCTGCCTAGTGCTCTGAATTTTAAAGTGAAGAAATTCAATGAAGAGTGGGTAAATGGCGGAAGTAACTATGACTCTCTTAAGGTAGCCAAATGCCTCGTCATCTAATTAGTGACGCGCATGAATGGATGAATGAGAATCCCACCGTCCCTACCTACTTTCTAGTGAAAGCATAGCCAAGGGAATGGGCTTGGCAGAATCAGTGGGGAAAGAAGACCCTGTTGAGCTTGACTCTAGTCTGGCACTGTGAAGAGACAAGAGAGGTGTAGAATAAGTGGGAGGCCCCCAGCCACCAGTGAAATACCACTATTCTTATAATTTTTTCACTTATTCGGTGAGGCGGGGGGATGAGCCCCACCGGGTATCTCACTTCTGCCTCCAAGTGCCCAGGCATCCAGTATGACCTGCTACAGGGACAGTGTCAGGTGGGGAGTATGACTGGTGCAGTACAAAAGTCAAAGGGTAATGCAGGTGTCCTAAGGTGAGCTCAATGAGGACAGAAACCTCCAGTGGAGCAGAAGGACAAAAGCTCACTTGAACTTTTTTCATCTGGCAGCCAGCTTATGATTCAGAATTTGTAACTTTAAAACTGGTTAGAGAAAAAACATTGAAAATTGTCAGTCATTGCAGAACTGTGTGCTTCCCTACCACAACAACATGAAGATTTAGTAAAACCGCAATAAACCCTGAGTAGCCCTGAAATAATCTGCCCTCTGTTTTGGAGCAGCAAAGCTTTACAAGGACAGATTTAGAATCACAGTCATATTTACTTTTAATCTACTGAGAAAGAAACTGAGTAGTTGTTTTCTGAATGGGCGAGTTTTCTCACTGAAATTGCAATGCTGCAATATAATGGCACGATCTAGTAAAACATAATGATATATGAAATAAGTGACAACCTCACTGTTATTGCATACAGATAGTAACTTGAATTTGGATTGAAATATTGTGATCAGATGTGTAGTACAAGGTGTAATTGTTTTCTGGTTTTAATAATTGTAAAGTATCTGATTCAATAAGCATTGTCTGTAAAGGGGGTACATATCTGACTACCATTGTGAAGGTATTTGACCTAAGGTTTTATAGAAAAATCATCAATCAAAACAAAGTGAGGGCTGAAGTATTATTCTACAAAGTCCTAGCTAGGAAATGTATCCAGTACTCATTTCGTACTGATGAGGTTTTATTTATTTATTTTTTTATTTTATTACCTTGTTCTACTGTTGCACTGCTAGGAGTGATAGTAAGTTGGTAATGATCCACTATCTTGTGTTTAAATGATGGGACATTCTGTGAGTCACACAGTGGTTGGTGAGTGTATCTGGTTTGCAATTAGTGTTGAGAAACTTTTATTTTAACTTATTTTATTTTTATTTTGTACTCTGTTGTACTGCTAAATTGCTCAGAGGAGGGGTTGTATGCTGGGGATGTTCTCTCAGTCTGCATTTTAGCCTGCAACACTATGCCCTGTCAGTGTCCATGATACAAAGATCACAGTGGGATGATGATGTGAAGACATGACAATGTGCTTTGTTTGTCTTTGTGGGATAAGAGGGATATATGGAAGAAGTGGATTAGGAGACAGCAAATCTTTTCAATAATTGTAAGTTAAAAAATGTTCTAAAGTAGACTCCCTTTTATCCGGTCCCACTGGGATCGGACATTAGGCTGGATAAATGAATGGCTGGTTAATCAGAAAAAGCATACAAAATAGTATTTATAGGTTATAAATCAGCAAGAATAACATGATTTATGTTAGTATGCATTTTTCTAAATAATATGAAGTCTAAAACTCAAATGCTTATTATTTAGCCTAGAGGAGGCAGACGTGCTGTTCTTCTCTGCTATCTTTTGTTAGGACTACGGCAGAAATCTGATGGCCGGTTAAAGACGAGGCTGGTTAAACAGAGCCCAGATAAAAGGTAGTCTACTGTATATTAAAACTTTAAGGTAATTATTCTGTAGGCACTAAATGGATGAAACGGACAAAAACATTGCCTAAGCATCCTGTTGGATAGTGTAGTTCACAGTTGCTAAAAGATTTGCAAGTAGTCATGTGATGATTTCAGTAGTTTTGTTATGAAAATTGGCATATTTAGCTGGTATGCCATCTTTTCCACAGGTTCTTTTGCAAAGGCAACTAGTAGCCTGACTATATCTGATGTTCCTGTTCAAACTACTTCTAATATATAAAATATTCTTGTAAATGAAAGTTTAAGTTAGGCATGATCAAATCAAGTTTCAAACATAGTACAATTTTCAGAAGTATAGTCAGAGAATAAAATACAAGCAGGTGACTTATCAGCCACAAGGTATTTCTAAAGAAAGATGCCAGCACTAAAACTGTTCATAATCCTGAAAATTAATATACAGTCAGCTGGGATATAAAATCTGACATTTGTTACAGTAACACTTTGTTTTGGGAGGGGGAGTACAAGTAGACAGTTTTAGGAGTTGATAAGAAAATGTCACCTTCTGATCAATTAGCAAAAAATGGTAATCTGTCAGATAAAATTCCTTTACTCTGTAAATGGTGAAACATGGAAACAGAACAAAACAAATAAAAGATGTTTTCAGGAAAGTGAGACAGAAGATTTAGGTTCATAGGTTCATAGGTGTCTATTAGGCTAATGGCCCTAGAGCCATTACAAGCCTAGCCCATAGAAGTGCCCTGGCATTGTGCCACCCGACATTAGTTCACAGTGCTTCTATCAAGTAGAGCCACTGGAGTGATCCCCAGGGTGAACTTTCTATTTCCCATCCACTCATCAAGATTTCTCTTGAAGAGGGTCAGTGAGGTGCTCTGCTTGATATGTATGGGAAGTCTATTCCAGAGCATGGTCAGTCTCTGGGTTATGAACCTGTCCCTCCAGAATGTTCTGTTGATTGTGGTAATGAGGTTGAGGTCTCTGGAGTGTGAGGTACGGAGGGATTGAGATTTCTTTAGATGTAGCATTTCTAACAGGGCTGGGTCAGACATGGCTTTGTAAGTCAAGCAGAGATCGCCTCTTAGTAGACGATATGAGATAGAAAATAGCTGGGGTTTTTTTGAGTCTGTCCATGTAGGACATGTGTTTAAGGCCTAGGATTCTCTTTGTGAGGTACTTTAGTGGCCTCACCAACTGCTGCAGGTATCTAGAGAGGTACATTCCAAATGGGGCATTATACTCTATGATAGGTCTAATGAGGGAAGAGTAGAGAGAAATGATGACCTCTTTCTACCTGGATGCAAAACCCTTGGTAATGAGATGTGCCACATAGAAGGACTTTCTGTCCACAGTGGCAATGTGGTGGTCAAAGGAGAGGTTGCTGTCAACCTGTATCCCCAGAGCACTTATAACGCCTTCAGTGTTCAGTGGGCTCCCATTGATGTGGCAATTAGTGGGAAATTAGTTTTTCCCAAAGGGGATGATGACACATTTTTTTGGCATTAAGCTTAAGGTGATGGTTATGACACAGATCTTTGGTCTCAGTGAGGACTTTCTGTAGGATGTCTGCATCACTTGGGGAGTTAATAATGGCTCCCAGATTGCAGTCATCTGTGAATTTGGTCAGCCAGAGTCCCTCTGTGTTGGCCTGGACTTCTGAGAAGTAGATGCTAAACAGGAGAGGACCCAGGACCAATCCCTGTGGGTTCTATCTGTGAGCCAATTTGCAACCCACAAATGATATAGGGGTTTATGCCTGTTTTGGTGAGTTTATCAATAATTCCCGAGTGAGGAATGGTATCAAAGGCCTTCTCCAGATCAAGGTAGGCTGTATGAACTCCCTTACCTTCATCCACAGTTCTGGTGACTGACTCAAAGAAGTCAACCAGGTTGCAGACCTCACAACCAATAGGGGACAAATTTCAACAGAATTAGGGACAAGTCAAGAAAAAATCAGGGGCAATCAGGGACACTTTTAAAATATTAGTGCTGTTAACTTGAAGCATTGACAGAATCAGAGCATATGAATTAATACACATTTTCTGAAGTAAAATAAGTCTATAACTTAATTATTGTCATTATTCATTAAGTGTAATTCGCCACCTTTCCTCCAAAAGTCACTAGTTTTGGGAGGGATTAAGAGGGACAGAGCTAAATTTTGAGTCAAAATCAGGGATGTCTCTGAAAATCGGGGACAGTTGAGAGGTATGCCAGGTTGAGCAGGCATGATCTACCTTTCACAAAACCAAATTGCATGGGATCTAGAGTTTGGAGATTCCCTATATCCTTGTTAATTAGGTCCATGATGATGCAGGCTAATGGGGCGATAATTTACCTGGTCTGTAGTTGCTCTTCCTTTATGGAGAGGGTTGACTGTAGCAGTGTGTCGTTCGGTAGGGACAAAGCCTCAGGTGAGGCTGTGAGTGAACAGGGCACACAGATGTGGTGCCAGTTCACTTTGTAATTCATGTAGAACACAGCCAGGGATATTGTCGGGTTCCATGGAAGCCGTATTCTTGGCCTTGGACAATGCAGCTTTAACCTGTACTGCAGTAATGCTGGGTGCCTGGGCATTCTTCTGGTATTGAGATTGGTCCTTTAGGTGGGAAGAGAGGATTAAAGCTGCCACTGAATCTGTTGGCCAGTATGTTGGAAATATCTGTTGGCTCAGCATAGGAGGTACCATTGTGCATTAACTCAGAGCAAATCTGAGTATTGCCATGGAGATTCTTGATATAACTATAGAAGGCTTTCTGGTTGTTTTTAGTGTCTGCTGCAATTCTGCATTCATAGCTGGCTTTGAAGGTTTTGATGAGGGATCTCAACTCTTGTTGAGTCTAATAAGGGAATTTTTCCAGTCTTAGGACTTGTCCTTTTTCTGCAACAGTTTCTTTCATCTGTTGTAGAATTTATTAATGGCAGGGTACCACCAGACTGGCTTCCTTTTTTTGGAGGAGAGCATTTTGGTTCTGTTGGGTATGGCTAGTTCCATGCATTTATGTGCATAATAATATGTTCAACAAAAGAAAAACTGAAGGTGGACTATAGGAGGTATACTTCTAGAAAGCAAAGCTGAAATGTTATTTGAAAGAAAGCTAATGGATAACTAGGAATTGCAATGGCAAGTACAGAAAAGTGTAGGATAAGCAGTCAAAGGCTGCATCATTTTCTGGAAAGGGAAATGTACTAATGACATACTGAAGCCCATTAGTAGCAAGGATTAGAATATATTGTTTCCTTTAAACACCTTCCTTATCAGGCCTTACATACAATATGGGGGATCAGCTTATATTCACAATAAAACTTGCATTCAGAGACAGAATCTAGATGACATTAATGAGGCAGAGACTTTGTCTTAAGGCACAAAATGTTAAAGCTGCATGCTGTTTCATACAGATTGCTGAGAGCTGACATTATACTTATTTACAAGCATCTTCATATGATCAGTCAGTAGTGCTTTCTTTTAGGTCTATTGTATTTGCACTAGAAATAGAAATTTCCTGATAAATCTGTTTGTTGCTTTTTCTCAAATCAAGAACAGTGTATAGTAGACTTTATCCACATGTACCCTTTTTTCAAATTCAGATTAGACAACTGGTTTTGGGAAATTGTGTACAATACAAGTTGTATAGGTGAAGAGCTCCTTAGTTGTCTCTAATGAATCCTAGAGTGAGCATTAAATACTATATTGACAATGGGACACTGAAGATTTGAGTCACCTAAGTGCATGGATAAACAAGTCCCCTGAGAACAAAAGCCTGGGTGTTTATGCCACTTAGCTGTTCCCACTTACATACTATCAAACTGTACTTTTTGTTCTAATGAATGGATATGATTCCAATATTGAGGCATTCTTATACATTAATTCATGTCTTCCTGCTTTCGAGGTAGGGATACAGAGGTTTGCATCAAATATCTGTTTTTGTACTGCAGCCTCAAATCCCAACAGCTGGTACACTTTGGATGATGGTCTCAAAGAGTGCCATGCAATCAGATGCAATAGGAAGTCACTTGTCACCTGTAATACTTACAATGAGTCAGAAAAGAAACTATCTTTTAAGGGATGGAGGATGTGGCACAGAAGGTGGTGAATGTTTTCAGAAGTTGTGTAAACGCTGAGGAGCAGTAGTCTTTATAGCTACTTCAGGAGACAAAATAGTTCATAATATTTTGAGTAGAATGACTCTGTTCAGAAACAGTTGTATGTATCTCAGGAATGGTGTTTTGCAGACCTTTCCACATCAATGTGGAAATTCTCACTAATAGAATAGAATAAAAAAGATATAAGGAACCAATGGCCTTGTGAAACACAGATGTATATGTGCTGAATACAGAGGTCATTTAGCCTTCAAAACTTGCCTGAAAATAACACATTAAAGTACACAGAAGGCTAATGCCCTGACTACAGCCCATGTGACCCAGGTTCACCTAGCAGTCTGGGCCCATGACATTGTGGGCACAGAAGATGGGTGTGCCCTTGGGAGGAAGAGGAGTAATGATTTTTATCTGGCTTACATTTTGGATTAAGAAGATGCAAGTATGACTAGAAGCATAGCTGGTTCAATTAGTGCCCTGGGCCAGTACTATGAACAAGCACCCACCCCTCAAGCTCAAGTAAAGGGCCAAAAAAAACACAAACATTCCTTCTAATGGCATACCAACCAGGTGGCCACATACATGACACCTGTCCTCCAGCTTCAGCCATTTAGGTTGCATTTCTGGGCCCAACACTCCCTTAACATATTTCATTAACAAAAAAAAGCATTTCTTTTTTAAACTGTAACAAACAGTTGTTTCTGTTTATACCTGCCTGCACAGAGCACTTCAGTGCTCATGTTTTAATTTAAAGTACAAAGTAAATTCTTTTTAAACTGTAGCAAGCTGCTTACTATTCATACCCTGCCTGCACAGAGTGCTACAGAGCTCAAGTTTTAGTTAAAAAAACATTTTTTTAAACTGTAGCAAACAGTTGCAACAGTTTATACCCTGCATGCACAGACTACTACAGTGCTCAAATTTTAATTAGAAAAAAATATTTATTTTTTTTACCTTTAAACTGTTACAGTTCAGACCACACATGGAGTGCTACAGTGCTCAGGTTTGACTGCAAATTCAATAACGGCTTTTAAAAGCTGGTATTACATTAAAAAGTGATCAGGATCAGCTGATTTTGCCCTGACACTTTGTGCCTGGGGCTGTTGCCCCTCCTACCCTTCCCTAGTTATGCTGAGACTGCACAGACCGAGAGGGTGTAGGTGGCTCTTTGCAGTGCTGCTAGTGCTCATGTCACCACTGGGGAGCAGGGTTAGGTTCAAAACTGAAAAATACTTCCATTTCCAGGGTGCCAGGGGGGCACAATGGACATTGATGGCTTCCAAAAGACAGCTCCTTAGAGGCTTGATGGTTATCAGTCAAGGGGGCAAAAAAATGAAACACAAAGAAAAGAACGTTTTTGAAAATAGTATTCTGTCAAACTACAGAGAAGAAGCTCATCTAAAAATTTGTGTCTGTGAAATATAACCTCTTGATTTACAAAGGCAGAAAATGTTGAAAGGTTAAAAGTTATGTACCCTTTCTAAGAACAATGATAAAATGTGTACATTTCATTGGAAAATGTAAACATTTTAGTAGTGGCAAACTACAATCACCTCTGCACAGAGATATCTTTAACTGAATGAAACATGGAACCAGACTTGTCACCATTAAAGGTTGGATGCAAGTTCAGAAAAATAAAGCTGTGGAAGACATCAGACATTCAGTAATAAATGGTTTAGGTAGTATATCCTACAACTGTATGTCCTCTGCTAGTGTTATTCTTGCATTTTATAATTTAAATCTTCAATTTCTATATAAAATACATAGGCAGAGGTTAAGTGGCATATAAAATGTACCTGTCCCTGTTCTGCATACATATATAAGTATTTATAAACATAGAGGTACAAAGCACACCCGAGTCCAGACTATCAAAATATTTCTTCAGTAAAAAAAAGAGACAGCAAAAGCAGTTTACTATACACTGGGTTAAATTTAAAATGGTAAAATACTTAAAAAATCCACTATGTGATAGCAAAAATATTTTCTGGGCCTATTGGCCATGCCATTTTCTCCAGGCCTAGTAACATTAATTTACTGAGATTTACTTTGACAGGACAAAGAGCTCTGGTAATGATAAACCAGCCCATCCAGTGAGCCTGGTAGCAAATACTGCAATAGACACTCGTAGGCCTAGGTAGTCCATGGCTTTAGGTCATTCAGTGAATCCGGCATCAGAATTATCATGATTCCTAGGAAATCTTAACACATTTAATCTATGTCATCTGACGTATGTTTAATTATTTTAGCATTTACAAAACACTGCATTGGAAATAATATATACATTCAAGGATTTGAAAGTCTAATGCTCTGTATGATCAATTGTCAAAATTGAATCATGCCTGTTTATGTACTGATCATAATGTAGTGGTTCTTATGTAAACAGAATGTGCCTGCATCAGTATATATATATATATATATATATATATATATATATATATATATATATATATAAAATGCAGTGGGGTGGTGCAGCGGTTAGTGATGTCACCACATAGCAAAAGGTTCTCAGCTGGGGTGCATTCTGTGTGTCTGCATGTCCTCCCTGTGGTCATGTGGCCCCCTCTGAGTACTCCGGTTTCCTACCACATTCCAAAAACATGCAGTAGGTGGATTGGGCACTCTAAACTGGCTGTAGATGAGCGTGTGTGTATGAATGTGTGGTGCAAATGAACTGCTGTGGCAGGGCTAGCCACCTGGCAGTGTAAACCTTGGCTCAAGATGATTGTCATTGGGGAAGTGACACCCCAACCACATGTGCAGAAAAGGGGTTGAAGATGGATGGATGGATATAGAATATATGAATATATATCTATATATATACCTATATCTATATCTATATATATATATATATATATATATATATATATATATATATATATATATATATAGGTTCATAGGATCATAGGTTAGTACTAGGCTATCAGCCCTAGGGCCTATACAAGCCTAGCCATAACAATTCCCTGAATATTTCTTCCCACATTATTTACTTTCCTGGACCCCTATATATATATATATATATATATATATATATATATAGGCAGGAATCAATAAACCCCATACAGTTAGCTAAAACCATGTTTGCATCACTGCATAATGTCCACACAATAGTGCTCTGATTTGTATTCAGTGAGTGGTTGTACACAATGTGTAGCACCAGGCAAACATGGTGCCATAATTACTGCATAAACAGCTGAATTGTTTGCTAAATAACAGATTCAATATGGTGGGGTTATTCAGTAAGTAATAAATGAGTCATCTACAGTTACTATAGCCTTTTGCCTTGTATTCCAAAAACCTACTGGAATAGAGCCATGGAAGCAACACAAGAAGGAAAGAGTTTTAGGGGCTGCTGCTGCTATTATTTTGCATGTGTATCAAGTGCTCAAGTCTATGCTGCTGCTGCTGTTGATGATGATGATGATGATAGAACTTGGGGAAGGAGGATAAGGGTATTTAGACCTTGTTTAAACTTTCATGGTCTGCATGAGGTGGAAGCAGTAGAGCACTACAGGGTGGAAAAAGACACACTCCAGGAACTATGTACCTCTGTCATCCTCACCTGAGTGCAAGGTCAAACCGAGGGGAACTGATACCCATGGAGACCAAAGTATGTATAGCACTTAGAATTTTAGCTACAGGAACCTTTCAATGTTCAACAGGGGACATGCTGGGGGTGTCACAGTCATCAGTGTCCAGGATTTTACACCAACTCCTGAATGTTCCGCTACAGCATGCCAGTGCCTACATATATTCTGCCCTACCCCTGAGAGCAGATCTCGAACTATGCAGGATTTCTACTCCATTGTACACTTTCCTGAAGTCTTGGGTGCTATAGACTGCTTGTGCATTGAGATCAAAGTACTAGTCAGGGAACAGGAAAGGGTCTAGAGCCACAGAAAGAGGTACAATTCCTTTAACTGCCGTGTCATGTGTAAGTTAAGGGAATCACCCTGAATGTGTGTGCTGGCAACCCCAGCAATTTCCATGACTCTCATATCTGGTAAAACTCACAGCTCTACTAGAGGTTTTCTAGGGTTCATGTCCCACAAGGTCATTTATGGTGGGATGCAGGATATGCACTCGAAACACGGCTGATGATGCCCATCAGAAATACACACAAACTGCTGCTATAATAATGCTATAATAAGGCACATACTTAAACAAGAAATATTATAGAGCATGTGTTTGCCTGTTGAAGTCACAGTTTTGGTGCCGAGATACATCAGGGGAGGCTCTGTAGTATGATCCTAAGAGCTGTGCCAAACTTGTCACAGTCTATGCTATCCTACACAGTATTATCCTGTGAAAACAGCTACAATAGGAACACCAAGGACTAGGAGCAAACATTCCACCACCACTGGCAAAGTCACTACATCCAAATGCAGGTGAGGAGACTGAGGGGGAACTACCAGCTGCTATTGGTATAGAAAGACATAGACATGCACAATATGCCATCACCCTGACCAGGAGGCAATGAACAGCTCCCATGCTAACCCCCTTAGGGGTACACCTTTCATCCTATGCACATATATACATAAAATTAATGCCAAGCAACACTCACAACTTTTACTTACCCATGTAATGGCTGTGTACTGCTAGTATCAGACAGAGTGATCCCCAGATATAAACAGTTATAAATGCAGGACTATTAATTTAGCGATGAAACGGTAATAGAAAAATATATGTGTAAGAAATGAATGAATGTCAGATACCTTCCTAACTGGTACTTGCAAATATAGCCAAGTAGAATGTGTGTAAGTTGTCCAGCAATGCCATCGATATCTGACATGAATCACATCTCTTAACATATATTTATGCAGTTTACAAAATAACCAATGCACCTGAAATGCTCACTATAGAAAAAGCATTCCAGTGAAGTGGGTGTGGCAGGGAGCATACACTTACAAAGTGTGGAACTAATTGCAGTGAGCTTTTAAACCAAACCAAACACAGCAAGTGTATATTTCCTTGACATAATAGCAAAATTTCCTGCCTTTTTCTTAAAACTATTGTTGACTGCCATTTACTTGTATTACATCTTCAAGGAAAAATCAGAGAATATGCACTAGAAATTGCATGTCTAATGGTAAAGCAAAGATAATATATGATTGCCAGAATGCAAAGAGAAGACTGAGCTGAAATGTTGCAAATATATTCATAAATAAGGTGTGAGCAGTGTGATCACTCATTCCACTAAATATAATATGCACACATTTGCAATCAACTGAGAATGCCCAAATGTATGAACTATTTATCAGTGGGTATGAAATGTTAATTGTTGTATGTACATTATTTGAATTCTACTGCAGTGCTTACTGCAAGGCTGTGTCTGTGGCACAGAAAGATAACTCACTGTACCAGTATTGTGTAAGTGCAGTAGACCAATGGCTCACATTCAGAGCTGTCTAATTGCTTGACCTTTTTGCCCTTCTTTTTCTCCTTTTTTTTCTTTTTTCCATGTGTGTGGGGCATGGTATAGGGCTCACATGGTTAATTCCTTAAAAACGAAAATTTAATTTCAGTTACCTTCCAACATGCAAGCGCACTTAGCATTGCGCAGTGGTCAGCAACATGGATGATAATGAGTGCAGAAATTATACTTGTGACCTTTTTCTGTGGCACAAGGTATAAATATGTTGCACTAAGAAAGAGAGCATATATCTATCTATCAGAGCTGAAGTCCCACATAGTTATTTTTACTGAGGAAGGGTCCTAATGAGTTGTTACACAAGTGATATGTATTTGCTATTGCCTTTTACATTGCTCATTGCCTACCAATGCACAAACATTGCTCACTACTTAAGGAAAAAAGTGAAAAATTTAATTTGGTTCACCGTATTTCATGCAAACAAGCTCAGTGGTGAGGCACTGCCATATGAGACATGGTTCAAATCCAGCTCATTCTACTTTTTATTAAGAGTGTCCTACATTAAATTTTCACAAAATGTTGATTATAAAGGTAATACTATATACCAATAGCTATGTTTAGCAGGACTATTGATAGAACTGTATCATTACAGCTTCCATACACATATTTTTGTAGGTATCATATGCATTATCTGTGTCACTGGTTAAGCATGACAATGATGATTATGTCAAATTAAGTCGTATATTTTTAATGGGCAAAATATATATATATATATATATATATATATATATATATATATATATTTTTTTTTTTTTAATTTTATTTATCATTTGTTAACCGGGAAAGTCCGACTTGGAATGAAGCCAGTTTTCAGCAGAAGCCCGGGGAGAAAGGCTCCAGATGTCCAAAATAGTTTATTGACAATCATCTACACCCCTCCCATTGCCCAAGCATAACTGTAAAATGGAAAGTATTGTGAGGTATGCATCATAACTTCAAACTCTATTACTGAAGTCATGCGAGTCCATCCATATTGTCAGCGCAGTGGTACAACAGTTAACACTGTCACCTCACAGCAAGAGGTTTACCAGTTTACTTCTTGGCAGGGTGCCTTCTATGTGGAGTCTGCATGTCCTTCCTATATCTGTGTGGGTTTCCTCCCACATTACAAAGACATGTGTCTGGAGCATTTCTCCCCAGTCGTCTGCTGAAAATTGCTTAGTTCCAAGTCGGACTTTCCCAGTTAACAAATGTTAAGTAAAATAATAAATACATTTCCAGTATATTGTCAGCCATTATTCCTGCTTCACACCTAAGAATGCATAAACCAGGACCTTTTAATGTCACACACATACAGGCCAAATTGAAGTATAGCAGTAGTCACTATTTAAGCTGTAAACCTGTAATGACCACATTTGGCAAATGTGTCTCCTGTGGCCATGAGGAATAATCACTTCTGTAGAAATATATGCATTTTCTTTTACATAGGTTTGAATCCCATGTTGTACAAATTACTTTTAACATTGTGTAAGTCCCCAGAAAATATGTGCCAAATCTTCTCATTCATCCCTCCATAGTCAAGGCTTAAAAGGCAAGTCAGTTTGCATTTTAATGTTGACCACTGGACGAAGTGTGACCATGTATAGCAGCACCCATGCCTTAAATCAATGCAAAAATGTTGCATCATCATTGTTGTTTCATAAATTCCCTTCAGTTTTGTTTGGCAATGTTTCTCATCACTTCCCATCACACAAACTTGGTTGGCATGGTTATGTGTGTTTGCACACTGTAACAAAATCTGATATCACAAATTGGTGGGACATCATTGCAATTGTTGGAGGACCTTTGCAGACATAACAGGAGATTGGAAGGATGGTGCCAAATTCAGGGCTTAGTGGTGGAATGTGGAAGAGTCAAAAATATTTGTTGCACTCCTTGTGAAGCATTATAGCTGTAGGTTGCTGCAGGGGGACTATACTGGGTCTCGCAGAAATGCTAAGACTTGCAATAGCCAAGGCTGTCTCTAGTGTACCTGGAATAATGGGAAGAAGTGTAAGCAGTACTATGGTGACATAAAGAGATGCAAGCAGGCACAACTCAACCAGTGGCTTAATGAGTTTAGAACTTCTGACATCCCCCAGTTGTGTAAGTATACTGATTAAGCAACTTGAAATTTTTTGGAAAGCTGTAGATAGCCAAGATTGGTATGTGTAATGCTTTCATGTCTCTTCTTTCAATTTCTGCATTCAGCTGCTGAGGAAATCTCATCAAACAGGGAGGCACATGCTGAGGGGTTGGAGTGACTCAGAGAGGCAAGGGGTATGCATGCAGCACAACTGACCCTGACTATAATAATTATATTGTGATTCCACAGAACAGTATCAAGTTCAGCATGCATATCTAAACTTCAGTAGGAAGCATGCATGCTGTGTGCTGTAGCTCTTTGTGATTGTAGCAGACAAGTGTAATAATGTATTGAGATAATGTGGGTTCAGTTCCCACATGCATTCTATAAATTAACATTCAGGATATATCATTTCTACATTGACATGCAGCAATATTGGCTTTAATGCCATATTGTTAAGTTAATCTGCAGTGTCTTTTGAAGAACATAAGGAATAGCTGCATATTCCAGGGATTACCAGTAATAATTCACAGTATTTATTTTTTGTTTTGAAAGCTCTACAGCTAATAATAAAGCATAAATGTGACATATCATGGTTCTAATCATCTCTTTTCTATTTTTGTCTCACCACAACCCTTATCTCTGCCTTTTTTTGTGTAGGTTACCAAGAATCAGATCATTCTGAAGTCATACCTTTCTGCCAAGAAACAAAATGGTTTTCTGCACAGGGAGGTAGGCCAACTGCTACATCTCAGCATGCCATCTGTCCACTGGCTGCTGTACCAACACCCAGCACATCTGGGGCACAACTTGGCCTTAATGCTTCCTCAGGCCCTGCGATACCTGGCTCATCCACGTCAGGCAGTATTGCCCTTCTTCTGGTGCATTGGTACCCTCTGGGAGTATTGGTGAAGGTGGCGATTACACACCCATCAAATGGTGCATGACATCATAGAATCTGACCTTGGTGCCCAAATCAGCCACCTGCAGAGGTTGCTTACTAAAATAGAAAAGGGACTGCCATGTCAAGAAGTCCCACACAGAACCAAGGAAGGGGACAGTGCTGATAGTTATGGGGGTGAGGATTGGATTCTCAATATACCCATGTTTGGCATGAAAGTACCTCCCATATCCCTTACCTATCCGCAATCATGTTGTCCCTAACCTTTTGTGTCCATCACCATCTCTGTGTCCGTCTTGCTTGTCCTGTTTGTCTGTGCCTGCTTCCTCAGCTTACCTACCTACCCGACCCTTGCATTTCTATGTCCCTTCCCCAACATTCTTTTCTTTTTGAAACCAAAAAATAAAGGTGTGACACCAAAAACATGTGCCCTGTAAGTAGCTCTCCACTTTGCATATGTGTCTTCTTGACCCACTCATGTCTGGTTCAGTTGACTATATAACATGATTATCCACAAAGAGCCAGTCGCAAGTAGGCAGGAAGTATAAAATCCACACAGCTTTATTAAAATTCTTTAAACTATAAGTGATTTCATCCCAAACATGTAAGATTAATAGGCACTTCATCATTCATAAAACATGATTGTGTTGTTGTCACCCTTCTGTGTTGTGGTGACAATTCAAATTCATCCTATTTTCTCTATATGTGTACATTACTGTGTTGAAAAAGTGGAGATCTATGGTTCTTTCCTAATTCCCTCCTGCAAATTCGTTTATTGGTTCCTCTTTGTTCTTCCCCATGTTTGCCCCCTCATTTTACACCTTTAATCTAGTCAGAAAATAGAATTATACCCCACATTAAATTTCATTATAGGAAATGGCCCATAATAAAGCCTTCACTTTTTGTCCTCTGCATTTGCATGGAGTTTGGCATCATTCACCAATGCTGATCAGCAGTGAATGGCTCTTCATGTCCTATGGCAAAACTTTCTGAGTTTCTGCCACTGGCCACACTAGTCCAGTTATCTCCACACAATGGTGCTTAAACATACTGTGCTATAAGAATACAGAGTTAAGGCAGAGTAAAGGCACTACTTTGAAACCGTCTGACATTTCTGTATACTGCTGGATGCAGCAAAGTGTAACATTCTATGTAGGATATTGATATAAATGTCTTGCCTAATGTTTTTTTTTTTGCCTATAACATAAAGGGTTAAATTCCAGATGCCTCTCATATCATTTCTTACTTTGATGTTATAGGTCTATGATATGTTTAATTACCCACATCTTAACATTTGCCAAAGTTATGAGTTCTCATGGAGATCTATTGCTAAAACAAATTATTTGTATTGACATCCATCCCCACAACTCTGGTGTATTTTTCCAACCTTGTTCTGCTTGTCATAAACCTATTGTCCCTCCCATAACACTTCTGTATGCTTATATCAGTCATTTCATCCTGAATAGCATTGCAGCTTTATAATTAGAACAGACCAAAAACATGTCCATGAATGTCACATGACACCAGCCATTGCTTTGTGTATGTTCATCTCTCCTTGTATGCACCCATTCACTCTCATACCTTTTTACTGATGTGTATGTATTAGGCTGATGGATGTACAGGTCATCTCATGGTTTCTGCAGACTGGCATGACTTTGCTGATGGATAATACAAACATGTTACCTTGATTCAATAGGTGATCAGTGCTCTTGTAGTGAGGAAGGTTGCAATATCTGTTGCAGGATTCCCTTTGTGCCATGCTCATGATATGATGGAAGAAATGTTCATCTAATATGATGTGAAAACTGTCTTTACTGTGAAGAAGGTGGGAGGCTGGAATAATGGATAAGGTGTTTACCTTACAAACATAAAGTGCAGGATTTGATCATGGGGTACTTGGCTAGGCTTAAAATAGCCCAAAAAGGCAGTTAGCCTAGTACTAATCTATGAACACATTTTTCAGGATATCTGGCCATACAAAAATAGTTAGCATATCTACAGATTCATACTAATCATTTCTTAAGATGTATCACCCCTTGTTATTTGAGGAAAAATGCATGCACAATTAACTTGTGATTTGCACTGAGGTCTGCAAAACAGCTACAAGTCATATACGTTTATTGAGGTAGACATTACTGATACTTATGGCTAGGCTTGTATAGGCCCTAGGGCTGATAGCCTAGTACCAACCAACCTATGAACCTATGATCCAATTTGAGGACGACACACACTTCAGTGTAGTCATTGATTGTCATAGCTGCAATCCTGATCATACTTACAAATGACATCCCAAAATAATTTGTTTAAAATAAAAGAGAATCATCTGGCCCTGGCTCACCTGTGCCCTGCCTAGGATCTCACTGCTCTTACATCATGTGCCACAGAGAAAGCTAGGAAGCAGGTGTATTTTCCACACTCACTACTGTCCAGAGCAATGATGGTCACGCTTCACCACTGAGCCTGTTTGTGCAAAGGAAGGTGAACCAACTTAAGTCATACACTTTTTTCCTTAAGTAGAGAACCGTGTTTGCTTGGTGCTTAATGTCACGCAAATGGGGAATGGGAAGGCCAACAGTTATGTATGGAATAAATTTTTGGCTCTAACATTTCAAAGAGTTATGACAGCATAGACATCATGCTATCTGCCAGCAATTTCTCTGATAACATATTTAGCAAGCCTGACATATGAAACATTAACAACAGACAAATGTATTTTGCAGTTAACCACAATCGGGTCAGTATCTGTATGTCCCTCTTTGCGCACAGTTTGGTAATAAGCACCAGTGGACACTGCTACTTTACAAATCCAAGTTGCATTCCTGAAATTTGAATCAAACATGCTCTAATACTTTGCCATCATCCATGCAAACCAGCTTTTCAGTGATGCAGTTTGTGATGAGGTTTTAGCATGTTTAACTCTTGTTATTGGGCTGTAATCCTCCAATGAATATTAATGCATTCATAAACACAAGAGAAAGGCAGTGATGTGTGCTTCACTGGACACATTCTTTCTGATACTCATGTGTGCCCTGCAGCAATGCACTTGCAACTGATATATCAGGACTTTGGCCATTATCAAACAGACTCCAGAATTACAGAGCATAACTGCATTGTTACATTTGGTATGGCTGTGTAGTAACACATTTATTTATTTATTTTATTTATTTTACATTTGTTGACCAGGATAGTCTGACTGGATACATGTCCATTTTCAGCTGAGGCCCGGGAAGAAAAGCTCCAAAATTAACACTGATCATCCATGATCATATCCCATTGATACTGTCAGTGACTTGTATTAATGTGGCCATATCTTCATCTGAAAATGAAGACACACAACTCCATTATTGCACTACTGCTGTTTCCAAACTGTGTGTTTGTGCACGTGTGTCATTTACACAACATCATGAGAAACAGGTATGTCTGTCTCAGTTTACCTCTATTTATTTGGAAATGGTATGTGCGATTGTGCATTTGCGTGACACAGAGAGAATTACGGAAGACTTCTGAGGACAAATGTCAAAAATGATTTGACAGGAAAACCATTTTCAACATTTTTCCATTTGTTTGAATGGCATAATGCATTTGCATTATAGCCATTCGAACCTATGTGAGTCGGTGTTGCAGTTTTGTGCTGTTGTCCTTTCGATGGAATGCACATCGGACAACAGACACACAACCAAATGGAGGTAAACCATCTTTCTCATTTCTGCAATATGCATTCATGACAACTTATTTCACCTACTTTGCCAGGATGTATTTATACTTCCTTTTCCAAATTGCAGTAGCACAATTATATCACAAATCCTCACTTTGCAAATAAGTCTTGTAACAGTATAAGTTACCTGGGGCACCATGATAATGCCATTCCCTATAAAGTGTACTCTGGCAATATTAAAGTCAGATTTATGCAGTGGTGCAAGCTTTAAGTACTTTGTACTCTAGACTGTATAATTAGAAAAGTTGGGGTTCTTATCTCACAGCAGTCAACTTGTGTATGTTTGTGTGTGTGTGTGTGTGTGTGTAGGGAGAAAAGCATGAGTCCATGTCCTGCTCACCCTCTTAAGTAGCATTCAGATGTTACTTTTACACTGCTACATGACTCAACATACACTGATGATGTCATCATCTATAAAGAGTGCTGTAACATTTTTTAAAGTCAGACTTCTGTGGTGGCACCAGCATTAATATACTGCATCCTCTAGCTGATGCAATTAAATAGATAGGACTCTAACCTCTTACAAGTCAACTTGTGTGTGTCATCAAAAAAAACATGAGTGCACCCTCACTCTTTTCAGAAGATACTTTTACACTGCTACATGACTCCACTTATATTTTATACAGCCCTCTCTATGCCATCTTCCAAACATACAATGATGATGTCACCCTCTATAAAGTGCACTATGACACTATTAAGATCAGACGCCTGTAGTGGTGTGAGTGTTAAGTATTGTGCTCACTAGACTGTGTAAGTAAATAGGTGTTTTAGTCTCACAGAATTCAGTGTGTGTGTGTGTGTGTGTGTGTGTGTGTGTGTGTGTGTGTGTGTGTGTGTGTGTGTGTGTGTGTGTGTGTGAGACATGACTCCACAGCAATGTCATACAGCCCTCCCAACTTTCTCTTCTCAACATACACTGATGATGTCATCCCTATAAAGTACATTGCAACACTGTTAAACACAGTCTTCTGTGGAGGTGTGAACTTTAAGTATTTTGATCTTTATTTTGCATAATAGGAAGGATAGGGACTCTAATCTCACAACAGTTAACTTATGTATGTGTGTGTGTCTTTGTCTGAGTGTCTGTGTAGTTAGAAGTGCATACTGTTAAGATCAGATGTCTGTAATGGCATGAGTGTTAAGTATTGTGTTCTCTACATTATGTAATTAAATAGGTTACTGTTTTAGTGTCACAGAAGTCAACCTGTGTGTGTGTGCAGTCAGAACAGCATAAGTCCAGGTCCTTCCATCTTCATTCAAATAACGTTCAAAAGATACTTTTAAACTCCTACATGACTCCTCAGCAATGTCATACAGTTTTCCCAACATCCTATTCTCAACATACACTAATGATGACATCCTCTATAAAGTGCACTCTGACACTAATAAGCTTAGACCTCTGTAGTGGTACAAGTATTAAGTCCTGTAATTTGGCAAGTAGTGGATCTAATCATTTAACAGTCAACTTGGGAGTGTGTGTCTTAATTCCACTATCAGACAGAAGGCAATTTTACACCAGGATGTGAATCTGCAGCTATGTAAGACACTCTTACCCAAACATCTTCTCCACTGCATGCAATGATGATGTCATCCCCTATGAACTGCACTCTGCCAGTGTTAAAGATGGGCTTCTGTGATGGTGCTAGCATTAGGTACTTTGTTCTACAGCTTGAGTA
Source organism: Protopterus annectens (assembly GCF_019279795.1). Classification (NCBI taxonomy): domain Eukaryota; kingdom Metazoa; phylum Chordata; order Ceratodontiformes; family Protopteridae; genus Protopterus; species Protopterus annectens. The sequence goes on along the minus strand of NC_056729.1, from coordinate 236,740,024 downwards.
ACTAGATAGTTAGGGATTCTAATCACACAGCAGTCAACTTGAGAGTGTGTGTTTCTTCAATTTCCAGTTGAGAGACTATTTTACACCAGAGTATGAGTCTGCAGCTATGTCAGACACTCCTACCTAAACATCTTCTTCACTGCATATACTGATGATGTCATCCTCTATAAAGTGCACTCTGAAACTGCTAAAAACAGACTTGTGTGGTGGAAATAGCATTATGTACAGTATTCTGCAGCTTGTGTACTGATAGGTTGGGATTCTAATCTCACAGCAGTCAACGTGTGTGTGTGTGTGTGTGTGTGTGTGTGTGTGTGTGTGTGTGTGTGTGTGCGTGTGTATGTATATATATATATATATATATATATATATATATATATATATATATATATATATATATATAGCAGGGCGTTACTCCACAACTATGTCAGACACTCCTAAACAAGCATCTTGTCTGCATATGCACTGATGATGTCATCCTCTATAAACTGCACCCTGACACTGGTGCAATCAGACATCTGTGGTGGTGCTAGTCTTATGTTGTCTAGAATACAGCTTCAATATGCACACAAGCATTGTGCTCAAATCAGGCCTCGGTCAACTAGTGTCTGTGTGTTTGGCATTATATTCCTGTCACTGGATGCTATTTTGAATCTCTTTTTATTTGACTCACACTCAGGAGAACCTTTTGCATAGACCCCTGAATCAAACATCCCCTATTTTCCCTCTGTCCACATGAAATCCATTCTGCAGAAAAGTGAGGATGTCATCATCTTAAAGAGGCAGACACACATGATGAAGCGGATCCCTCTTGTGGCCCTCATCAAGGCATCCCCAGACCACTGAAGGTGAGATTGCTAATTCTGTCATGAGGTCCTGTACATGTCACATACAGACAGAGGCAGTGCGTATTAAATCAAACACATATGAACATGCCTCTGCTCTCTTCCATCACATACATATAGTGATTTGTGTTTAAATGGTATAGTAATGGCTGGGATTTTATGTGATATTGGCTGGTAGTCTAGTAATGTCCTATGACACTCTGAACATTGCATATGTCACATGTGCTATGTTGAGGTGTGGATGTACTGTATCCCTACAAAAGTGTATTCCAGTCTGTGATTTTACCTACCATACTGATGGCTGCTGCTGACATTTGGTTACTTGTTTCTTCCATAAAGAAGTGATATGCCTCCTGAAGACTGTTGACATCAGATGATACTATATATATTGTTGCCTTACTAAGGCATGTATCCTTGTACTGTAGTATATCAACATTCTACACAGTTGTCATGTAACCATTACAGTGACAGATGCAGTATGGCACAAGTGTATATGTGTGCACCTAGCATCTGGGAATGTTTATTGACATACAGCAATATTCCTTCATACTGAGTACATGGGCACATATGCCTGGGTTCATTCACATGCTGTAATTCTGTTATATAGACAAACATATAACATGTTGGGATTCACTTGCAACCTTGGAGAATTCACTGTATGCAGTATTGTGCTGTTATTCACAAGAATTATACAGGTCATCCCCAACATCATTGTGTGGATTTCAGCATTTATGTTATCAACTGTTCTGCATGAGCCACATCCACCTTAGTTGTCATGTGTCCACATATGGTGTCAGGGCATTCTCACACACATTTCCACTGACAAATGTATAGGCATATGATGTACAACTGATGTCATGATGTGACATAGGTAGAGTTGTATTACTATGTTACCAGTTCCACTGTGCCTCATGTGATTCAGACCAAATGTTATATTTGGAGGTAATGTACAGGTTGAAGTTCAATTATAGCATAGGTACAGATGCAGTGTAACTTGACTGCATCATACGCATAACAATACATCACATCAGTATTACCACTTGATAGTTTGAATGAACACATATGGATGTATGTCAGGATGTCATGGCAGTATAACATTTTCACTGGCAATGTGAAGGGGACAGTGATCATGTGACACATGTGCTGACTGTTGACATATACTTAAAGAGGGTGCTGCATGCATTGTTAACGTGTGTACAATTTCACAGTGACAGCTTCCTCATTCATTGCTATTAGACTTTGCACTGCTGTAGTTTCTGTGCACATGGGCATAGCTGCTGCATTGTCATCAGGCTCACATTCTGTTGTACCATTCATTGTAATGGATCACTACTAAATTCACACATCATTTGTGGATGCTTCAGATAATATCCATTGCTATTACATGTGACAGATGCATGCAATATGCAGCTACTAGTAGGGAATACACTCATAATAGTGTTTTGTTTATAAGTGTTGTTATCCATATGGCTAAACTCCAAGACAACCAGGGATGCTTTAGTCAAGTGTATCTTATTTGTCACAGTGAGCTCCCATACATCTTGTCAGTCATACAGAAAGATACTTTGGGATGTTACCCATTTGACAGTGCAGACTTCCCTCCAAGATGTTCTACTAGATGAATGTGCCATACAAGTTTCTGTGCTGCACCCAGTAAATGCATAGGTCAACAACACTGATGATATGGGTTTGATTCTTGTAGGTGTGAATTGTGGCTTGTGTGTCACACAAACTGGTCAACTGTCCAGGATTGCCCCTGATTTCAACTCCAGATTTAACACTATCCCTCTTAACCCCTCTAAAAAGTGGTAATTTTTGGGGAAGGTGTGCTGAATTGGGTCTATATCAGTTCGATGTAACAGCACATCATCGAATACAACAACCTTGAACGTCTAACCACGAAATCTAAAAACATTGAAAGCTCAGAACAGCAAATTTCTTCTCTGGGAAAAAAATCACTGTTCCGAGAAACATACACACAACACAAGCACACCAAAAAACAGCAATCCACACACATACACTTAAAATCCTACATCTAACCCTACACTAAACTGCACATACAGTACTATCTATCCACTATCCTTAACCCACACCCTAACCCTAAGGTCCATCACTACCGCACACTCACCTCACCCACACCCTAACCCTAACTCACATACCCCGCCCTAACCCTAAAGTCTATCACTATCGCACACTCACCTTACCCGCACCCTAACCCTAACTCACATACACTGCCCTAACCCTAATGTCCACACAATCACACACTTACCTGAACCCAACCCGTAACTTTCCACCACAGTGCTGAAAATAGCAAAGCCACAGAAACAGACAACCAAATTCTTTCCCTAGGAAAAAATTTGGTTATCTGCAGCTTCGCTATTTTTAGCGTTCGCTGTTTTTGGGTCAATATTGGACTATTCGAAGTATTAACACTTCGATGATCTATTATAGACCCCCTGAATTCCATTTATAGAATACTGACAATCATTATGGTTGTACACTTTTGTTCCTGCAGAACATGTATAATAAGTTACACTCACATATTCTGTCAATGCTGCAGATTAATGGTTGTAATATTTTAAAAGTGGCTACGATTGTGCCTGTTTCCATGACTCCATGAGACTTTTGCAACATGTCCATGACTGGCTGACAAGTATGCTGACATGTCAGTCATATTGAAGCAGGTCATTTTGCAGATCTTCAGAGTATGAACTTACCCCCTATTGTATGTACCATCCTTGCTAAATGCCCTCTCCTGTGAGCATGTCAGTGATGTTTATATGACAACCGTTCATCTTTACATTGACATTTAACCTTATGTGACCGCCACATATATACTATCATATGTATTATGATATAATATACTTGCATAGGATGTGTAGATAGAGGTATGCACTGTGCTATCTACATATGTGTTTAATGTTATGCTACTGACTTGCCTTGAAAGTGTACATACATTGACATAACTTATCTTTGGGACATTACCATATTTAATATGCTATCTTCCTCTTATCTCTTTCCTGTTATTTACTGTGCCCATTTTCATCAGCACACAGTCCCTAAACTCCGTGTAGGCTTGGCGCTAAGACCACATGGAGTTTATTGAATTCCCCGGATAGATATATATATGTATGCATCTGTATCTGTCTTTAGATTGATAGATACATATGTATCTGATTAACTATTAAGAAACATGTATTGCAGGTAAGCTGCAAAAATTTGTAGACACCCTTTGGTCAGTGTGATTAAATTACAGGGAAGTCAGTGATTAGTTTACCGATGACTGACTGAATAAACTTTTGTACAAATTTGAATAGTGGATGATTTTTTTTTTGTTTATTTTCATTCAAATTGCCATAATATCAAAGTGATATGTTTTCACAAGGATTACTGCTAACAAGGATTTCAAGGCCTCTGCACTCATATCAAGACAACATAAGATGTATTCAGTTAGTAGATTGTTCAGGATCGTATCAAATAGCAATGAGACTGATGACATTTTATCAGAGAGAAATGGGCATAACCCAGAAGTTGAGACAAACATATTTAATTCATGGTGAGTATGGGTGGGAGGGTTTGAAAAAGCACTATCTTTTACATTATCGAACCTTAAAATGGTATGTCAACAGCCAGATCAGCCTATGTATGCATGTATTTTCTCTTGCTCTATGTATTGAGTTTGATATGAATAATAAAATCTTGTTTAATTTACATGCAATTATCCATCCCCAGAATATTTAAAACCTTGAAAGGTTACTACTCAAAACACTGGCACTCACAAGATTGCAAAAAGCAAATATAATCTTGCTTGCAAGGGTGAATCTCCATTAATCCTACAAGTATGGGAGACAGCAACCACAACCCCAAACTATTTATATAACAACTCGGAGTGGACAGAGACAGGAAGAAATAATGCAACACTTACCTTCTTGTTCTTTGAGATTAGTTGTCATTACAAAATGTTCGTAACCTTCTTTGTTGGGGTTGTGAGCACTGATCTAGGGTGAAGGGATATGTCAAATCATGTACCAAATGTGATAAGCACAGCTAATACCTTAGATACACAGCAGAGCAGTAGAATGAAACAGTCACAAAACAGCTCCTGAAATGAAATAATATTTCATTACAATCAATATCTGTTCTGTAATGAATTACTGCACTAAAAAGAGTAATCATAGCAGACTAGTAGAAAGACAGGGTTCTGTATAATTAATATAATAATAGAGTGACTGCATTATTTTCACAATCAAATTTGAAAAATAAAGAGTGGCATATCGAGGAAACTAACTGTTATGCTTTTTTAAAACCGATTGAACTGCATACGAAATTAATATTAATACTTAACAAATAGAAAAAAATATTTCAGTAGAAGAAACATCCATTTAATTTAGTGCTGTGCATTTTCTTAAGTTGATTTAGTCTACGCCTGTAGGTGATAGTTTCAAAAGTAAATAGCATTTGTGCTGTTTGTAATGTTCATTGTCTACATTTGTTTTCATTTGCAAGATTTTGTAAAGACATACAAATGCAATATGTTGGTCTCAATGGATACTACCAATTACTGGATTTTCAGTGATAGTTTATATGATATATTATAGCATTATGTAAAAAGGGATCAGTATAGTGAGAATTTGCTATGATTTATTTAGTCAGTATGATTTATTTGGGTCTATATTATAACACTGAAGTCTAAAAACATTGAATGTTATAATTTCAACCCCATTCAATCAAAACACCAGAAAACCGAACAGTCAGAATAGCAAATTTTTTCCATACACACCACTCAAGCACACCAAAATAAATAATCCACACACATACACTTCACAAAACCCTACACTAAGCCAGACATACCCCACTAGCTCCCCACTTACCTTAACCCAACCCTAACCCTAAGGTCTCTAACCATCGCACACTCACCTTACCCGCTCCCTAACCCTAACTCACCTATCCCACCCTAACCCTCATGTCCACACAATCGCACATTTACCTGACCTGAGTCCTAACCCTAACTCACCTAACCCACGCTCAGTCGCACACTCACCTTAATTCGCACACTTGCCTTAACCCATTCCGTAACCTTCGCTCTACAGTTGAGGAAATAGCGAAGCTGCAGAAACGGCCCACTGAATACTTTCCCTAGGAAAGTATTAGGTGTTTTGCAGCTTCGCTATTTCAAGCATTCGCTCTACTGGGTTCGATATTATAACATTCAAAGTTTTTGAACTTCAATGTTACAATATAGACCCGATTTATTTAGTCTATTTTTAGTTTCCTTAGATTGTTTTGGTCTGCTTTGATGGAACTGGTTAATTCTGGATGGTGTTCTATATTTTTGCATTCTTCATTTTAACTTTTATTTAATAAGAATGGATATCATTCTTTCCTATTTGACTGATTTAGATAGATAGTTTTTTTTTTGAAGAAGCATTGTGTGTGAATATTGCACAAAGCTAAGTTTTCCTGTTACATTGTAGGAAATGATAAATGTAGTCAATGTTTCAGCACAGAATGTTGTTTTATTATATATATGTTTTTTTCCAATAAGAAGTCTGCATTTGCTATCAGAATCTAGGCCTGAATTAAGGTATGCATAGATATTATGAACTTATAGAAATACCTGCATCACCTTCTAAGGTATCACAAGAATGAAATAATTGGTAATAAGTGGTTGTTTCTTCAGAGCAGTATAACATTATACTGGTGCGGGCAGGGAGGAGAAGGTTTAACCTGTAACTGTCTGTGTCAATTATATATTCATACCCTTGCCTAAGCAGTTGGGCTTTCCCTTTAACTGCTTGACTTTGCAGCTTTTATCTGTATAAAAATTATACCTTTTAATGTCTGCCTTTATTTGAGTTTGTCACTATTTTATGTTCAACCAATGGGATGGTCATTACTGCATATTTACCAAGGTAAACATTAATCTGAAGTTCTTAAGATCTCCTCTTATAGAACATAGCTCAAATGATAGAAATATAGAAACATTGGCAACTGAGGAGTTTGATATTAGACATTTAAAATGTCTTTCACGGCAGGAACCTGCTTCTGTGATAAGTAGCAAAGCAATAAGTCACAAAATGGATTTCATATCACTATAGCACACTACACCAACAACTTAAATAGCATTTCTGTATTTTCTGGGTAGCTTTAAGTATTTCCACAGATTTCACTATGGCATCTGTAAATTAATATTTTACTACATAATCATAATATCACTGTTCACATTACTATATAATTTTATGATTGAGTATCATTGCTGCATGAATATATACACACACACACACACACACACACACACACACACACACACACACACACACACACATACATATATAGAGGGTCTCAAAATCAAATGGAATATCAACATGCAAAACATTGAACATTGTAGTGGATTGGTGATGCAGTTAACTAGAACTATATATATATATATATATATATATATATATATATATATATATATACATACATATACATACAACATACATACATATATATCAGAGTACTTTTGGGAAGGGGGATGAGGGATTTTGTTTCTTTTTCTTTTATTTCCTTTTTCTTCTGTGTTACTTTTAATTTGAGTTTAGGAAGGGTTCTACTATGAACACATAGATTTCCTTAAAGCTGATGAGCTAAAAGGTTGAAAAAAATACCAGAAATTCATAAAGCCAAAAACAAAAAATAATTTTTTTTTGCATGGTCAAGCTGCCCTTGCACCTTCCTTTATGTGGGAGCAAGCCTCACACACCGCCGGAAATTATATATACAAACTTCACAGTCACACCAGTTGGAAGAAGGGTAAATCTCCCAAGCAAGTGAATTGTGGCTACCACATAATTAGAAACTGACCAACAATTATTTTCTATGGAAAGTATCACTGGACCTTACAATATTCATGTTTTTTTTCAAACTGCTACTAATATTCAAGCAATTTTACCTACAGCAGCTGAAGTAGAAGCTTTTGGAAGCATGCAGTAAAAGAAGTAGGATTTAGAGAATTATTTTATTTATTTATTTATACATTCACTGCTAGATGGACAAAAAATGCAAAATCCATTCCCAATATTACTATCCTAAACCAAACAAAAAAAAAAAACATTATATGTTGGTAAAACATGTCACTTCCAGCAAGCTTTGCAAGATTTCAAATATGTTTTACTCTTTGAGAGTAAAAGATACAGAAAGAAAAAAATAACTTGCATCTAATGAGATGCTATAGTTAAATACACTTTATGATTGTGGTATATTTTGTAATAAAAACTGATGTTATATCAGATTTTTTATTTTGCAATTTTTTTTAATTTTAATTACAGATATTCTTCCTTTCTTTCTTTATTCATTTATTCATTTTTTAAAATGTGTGTGCCTGATGCTGGTTTGATTAAAGATTAATTTGCAAGGAAAGAACTTTATCAGTAGATATTTAGTATCTGGGTCCTAGATCTGTACGCCATATGGATTGTGGCCATGTTTTTTAGGGTCAATGTAGGTAAGTACTATAAGTAGAGTGTCCAGCAGTCTACAGTAAAAATGGTGACCCTTGTATTTCATTTGAAGTGTTTCTGGAATGAAAGTTAAATTTTTCAGGTATTAACTTTAATTTATGGGATTTTGTTTAATTACTTCATTAAGCTATTTATTTTACTTACTGGTATTTTGTTTTGCTTTGGGATCATAGGTTCATAGGTTCATAGGTAGGTACTAGGCTATCGGCCCTGGGGCCTATACAAGCCCAGCTAAAAAAGTACCCTGGCTTTTGCCATCCAAGAAAATTACTTTCCTGTGCCACTGTCGAGCAGAGCCACAGAAGTGATCCCCGGGGTGAATTTCCTATTTCCCATCCAATCATCAAAATTTTTCTTGAAGAGTGCTAATGAGGAGCTCTGTTTGACATAGATAGGTAGTCTGTTCCAGAGTATTGGAAGCCTCTGGGACAGGTATCTATCCCTCCAGCATGTTCTGTTTATTGTGGTGACAAGGTTTAGGTCCCTAGAGCATGTAGCTCGGAGGGATTGGGATTTCTTTAAGTGGAGCATGTCCAACAGCTTTGGGTTTGACATAGCTTTGTATGTTAGGCAGAGATCACCTCTGAGTAGGCGATATGCGACGGAGTAAAGCTGGAGTTTTTTGAGATGGTCTGCATAGGGCATCTGTTTGAAGCCAGTAATCCTCTTTGTGAGGTATTTCTGCAGCCTTTCCAGTTGTTGTAGATGTCTTATGAGGTACATACCAAAAGGGGTGTTGTACTCTATAATGGGTCTAATGAGTGACGAGTAGAGGGGAACAATGACCTCTTTTTTTCTGGATGAGAAACCTTTTGTGATGAGGTGTGCCATGTACAAGGACTTCCTGACTACTGTGGTGATGTGATGTAATTCAAATGTTATAACTGCAGGGTATGTGCTGAAAGGTAGGTATCATTATTTTGAAATGCTGCATAGGGATGTGTTATATCTTAATTTAATTTTATTTTATTACAGTTTCAATGTTGTAATCAATTTAGTTTTTTTTTCTGTTCATTTATTTGCAAGTGATTTCATTTTTTTTCTGGTGGTTAGTTTTTTCTTCTACTTTGGGAGTAGCCTTAACTATTCAAAAAACATACTACTGTTAGGAATGGGCAAGAGAAGAATGAAGAGTCAGCTGTACACAAAGTATGTTCCCAGGATCACAATCATTCATATTTTCTCTATAATTGCAACAATGTAAAAGTATCCAAAGACACCAACAGGTCTGGAAGATGATAGCTCCACCAAATAATGCACGGCTTGAACAGGTTACAAAATATTTATTGTCAACAGTAAAAACAAGAAACCTACCGGTTAAGCACTTTCATCTGATAAAACAGACTTCATCAAAACAATGTAATCATAGTACTCAAGTCGTTTAAATGCACTTTTAGGCGCCAAAAATCTTTAAAAAGTTTAAAAAGACAGTACTGAATTTGAATCATCACTGACAACTAGCCAACTTAATCTTGCTATCAAAAACGTACCCAATTAATAGCACTTGTGTTGTCAGAATATTTTAAGAGTTTTTATTCTGATACTTTTCTCTATAATTGCAATTGTAATATACATAGAGCAGAATTCTGTAAATATTGCAGAATCCAGGGTTCTATATTAGAACACTGAATAGTCTAAATATTGAACGGCCTAAAGGCTGAAAATGTCGGACCTCAAACTCACTATTGTGGGGGGCTGCACCCCCCTGCTAATTATACATACCAACTCTGAGATTGCACTACAGTGAGGAAAGTGCAAATGTTCTGATCTTTGCTGTACCGCAATCTCACTATAACAGTTCTCTAAATGACATTTATGCTGTAAAGTGATGTTGGATTAACAGACTCTTCGATCACATAATATAGACCCGAATCCAGTGCATTACACCAATATTAGTGCTAAAGTTGTGAATAACAATGTAATATATATAAATGTACCACAGTGAATTCAGAATACATCAGCATGCATGGGAGTATCTCAGTAGCAAAAGTTCACTAAACATACCCACAGGTAATTTGTAAGTAACTAAAAATCGTTGTCAGGGCATGATGTACATTAAAACAATTACGGAAAGATTATCATGGTTTGAGTATTCTGGAAATCTTAAATACATATCTATAACAGAAACTCTTCAGTAAGCTTAAGGGCAACTATGGAATATAACTAACACCATTATTATAAAAATGCTAATTATCCCAATATAAGCTGTATGACATTTGTAATTCATATCTTCAGCAATCTGTCCAGTAAGGTTAGAGACAACTATTGTAACCTCCATAAATCATTCAGTAATAAAATATACTTGCTTGCCATTACACATATACTGATATTTAGTAATAAAATATGCTTTCTTGCACTTGCACATTAAATTTCTAATAAAAAGACAAATAAAGTCAAAGGGAAATCATGGCCACATCACCACAGCTAACATTAGCTAACAATGGGAACAGGACTTGCATGAGGAACACAGGTAATACACACACCCTAGGAAAGTGGGAGATAGAAATGCAGAGATGGGATATGGCTGAACACACAAGAAGAATGTTTGAAATGGTGATATCTGATATGGCTTGGTGGTAAATTACTTTGGCTTTTGTGTGCAGGGTTCAGGTTCAAGACTTGCAAAGGCTGTTTATTTTTGGGTGACAAAAGCCAGGGTACCTTTTTGGCTGGGCTTGTATAGGCCCTAGGGCCAATAACCTAGTACCTACCTATGACAAAAAAATCTGAGGTAAAGTAAGTTAAAGGGGCATGGGCATGTTTTATTTCTGTGTAACTAGGACCCAGTTTTTATTTTATTAAGAAAACAAGGAAAGGTAAAGACATGGAATGAGGAGGAGGAGGCCATCGTAGCAGGTATACCCATAGAACAAATGTCAAAACACTTGACAGGCAAAGGTTGGAAAAAAAACAGTAAGGACAAGTAAGTTATACAGAGGGCACACTCCATAACACAATCAGTGGAAAAGTTGTCAAACAGGGTGGGGATGAATAACAGTCATGGTGAAATGCAGAAAAATATATCTAACTATGTATTATCACATAACAGGAAGTTGAAAACTGTGCATCAGTCATACCTGGATGTTTAAGACCAATGGTAGATGCGTGTTATAGGATAATTAACAAAGATTACAGTAGAAATTGGATAAATAAATATATATCCAAGTAGTCTGTCAGCAGAGCAAGTGTAAGCCAAGCAACATCAAAAATGAACAAATGCAGATCTAAGAATGCCAGATAATGTCAACAGAGGACAGAAATAAATCTTCTACCACACATGTGAAAGGTAAACAAGGAAGCACAGTGCAAAGCAGTAGTACTGCAACAAAGAAGCAAAATGACTACTGAATACACAAGTAGGTGTACACAACCAAAACAAATATGCAATGGAATGCATATATGTGACCCACATATGCCATGTCAAAGGCAACACACAGATGTAGGTGTAGGTGTATATGTATGACTGTCAGTGGCCTAAATATAATGTACATGGAAGCAAGGTCAATATGCATACACACACCAATGGCATGTAAGAATATTTACAAAAAGTATAATGCTACAGCTTAAAAAATATATCAGGTTGTGAACATGGATTTCAGCAATGTACACTGTTTAAAACATAAGTATAAAAATAACATGGATTCATTGCAAGCAGTAACCAGCAACTTGTGTGCAAATGTCCTGCATCTGTAAAATGGCCATTCCTTTGGCATATGTTCACCATGTCAACAATGTAATACATGACAATGGTCAATAACTGCAACAAAGACAAATGAATGTATCTACAAAATATAATATGGAAATATAAAGAATATGAAGGTAGAAGTCAGGTGGGCAATTTGGACCCACATTAGAGAAAAGCACGGCAAGATAAGTTGGCACACTGCAAATACATCTGTACATCAAGCAGGGTGCTGTACAAGCTAACCCAAAATACATTTAAGCAAATTACAAATGTGTGTCACATAGGCAGAATGATTGTTGATGTCCACAGAAATGGTTGTGTATAATGAAACATACATAGTGATTCGGAATCATATAACATCAATATGCATAGCTAAGCAAGCTAAGAATTTCAAACACATACACATATACTGTCATGCAAATGTTGAATAAACAACCACAGGCATAGGTCACGCACCCTGCTTATGAGTAAGCAGAGGAAACTCCTGTGAGCATCATTATAGCACATCAGTGGTAAGTCAAAGAATGCTCACATGTCAAAGGTGCAATTGTGTGTCACTATGGATCTAATCATTTGCAGAGACAATCAGTTAATGTGTACAACTATTTGCAGAAGGTTTAAACTCATGTGAATAACTAATGGACATGGAAATGTTGCATACAGCAAACATGGTGGAATGTACTTTTACACAATAAACTTTCTGTACTGCTGTGTATAAATTAATGCTACATTGGAGGTTGATGCAGTCAGAAAAGGAGGACTGCCCATAGCTATGATATGTCTGCATATAACCCACAAGGCATCAGCATTGCCAACACATGGCACACAATGCCACATCATGCCTGTGGGACATTATGACAACTGTCATCCAAAATACATGGGAAATTACATATCCTTCTATTGCACATACATGATATGGCAATACACAAATCTGAACCATACCACAGTGGTAGTGCTGGACTATGGAAACATCTGTTGTCTGTCATTTGCCCTCAGTAACACATATGTTTACAGGCTAATTGTTGCACTAGCTACAAGTTAACTGCAATAATGCATGGACAGCTGAATGTGGTGGAAAGTGTAATGTGTTAATGTGTGTTATGCACACATTGAAACATAATTAAATGTCACACAGCAATAACACATAAGCGTGTCTGCTACTTGGTATGCATGCACAAGGGTGCATATACAGTCCAATCAATTATATGGCAATCATTATGTACACAGCATAACACGACTGGAGCACACAGACAATTTTATGGACCTAATCGACCAGGCTGATGGGGCCAAGACTCATGAATAATGTCCCGTTCTATCTCCCTTAATGAGTGGTGCACAGTCCATGCCATATCCTAGACGTTCCCCATCGTGTTACTAATCTGTGTTTGAAACACATCAGTCACAACCTCAAGGATCTCCTCCCAATAATCTCATTTGTTCAGGTTCTGGCATTGTCTTTTCCATGGTGCAGCAGGTAAGATGGCTTGGGCAGGTGTGGTTCCAGCTTCTTCAGTATGGTCATTGATGAATAGTGTGTGTGTTGTACCTTTAAGAAGAATTTCAAGGTTGGCACATGCATATAAATAGCAAGCACTTGCTAGTGTCAGTGTCATTTAAAGAATACAGCCATAGAGTGAGCATGTATGAGTGTAATAGGTAGTTTGTTTATAAGTTTATCTAAGTTAAAGTTATTACGCCTCAATCCTGATGAGTTTGTACATAATAAAGCTGCTTGAATAAAACTCACAAAGACTCGTCTATTTTATCCTGACTAGATGAGCAACATGGTGTCAGAACAGGGATTCCAGAGACTGCTTTTCAGAGCTACAAAGTGCAGAGATCACAGTGAAGACAAACTAAGAGAAACAAGCATGATAAAAGGGTGAGAAATGAAACAAAGGTAATGAAAACTTGCATGAACAATTTATTTTATAAAAAATATAAAACAGAGCATTAAAGGGCACAAACTGCATTATTAAACAGGTGAGAGGCACAAATGGTTTATTAATTAAACAAAATGTTTAAAATTAAGATATTCGATAAAACAATTATTAGAAAAGCACATAAGGGGTTTGGAATTATTTCAAAATTGCAAAACGAGCATGTTTAAAGCAAAATGGGCATGTTTCAAGTAAAATGAGCGCAAGAAAAGTATAATGGGCATAGGAAAAGATTAAACGAGCAAAACAAATATAACAAGGGCAGAAAATGGCACATTAAGCAAAAATAAAGCAAGGCGACTGCACGTTTTTTGGCAAAATGCTGTGTTTTGGCATAACTATTTCGCATTGTATTCAGGACATATCTAGAGATATTCAAAGTATCTTAAAGTGTGAACAAAATGCTTACTGTGTGTGCTTATTACTGTGTTTTATTCTGAAGAGTTTATTTGTGTGCAAAGTGCAACTGTTTCTAGAAGTACAGTCAAAATACAGCCATTTTGAAAAGTTTCTTGTGCTGGGTGTGTCTATTTGTAAAGTGCAGCTATTACAGAGTGTTTCTTGCAATGTAAAGAGTTATTTAACAAAGTACAGCCATTTTGGAAAAGTTCAGTGTTTTGTGTACTGGCTATTTGCAAAGTGCAGTTACTTTGAAATGTTTCTTACTCTGAGCTTCTTAAGCTCAGTTCATTCACACAGTGTAGTTATTTTGAAATGTTTCTTACACTGATAAGAGGTGAGTTTTTTACAGTACAGTGATTTCAAGAGTATTACAGTGCTCTAGAGACGTATTTCATAAAGTTCAGTTATTCAGGGGCTTGTTGTGCTGTTGGGCATAGTTACAAATACTGGTATAAATTTCTGTCATATGTATATGTATATGTGTTCATGCATACCTGCAAAAGCCTTCACTGGTATGTATTAATATGGCAGATTTCAAAAACCATCACCACTGATGTTTGATCAGAACATTGAAGACAACTAGAGAATATTTGAACAAGAGTACAATATTTTTTATACAAACAGCTTATCCTGACAAAGATGCATGCACAAGGGCATTCATTTTGCTAAACCTAACTGTGTCAGAGGCCATTGAAAGAGAGTGTTCATTTGTGTATGCACCAACATTATAATAGGGAGATGGTGAAAACTGTTATATCGTTGTACAGGCTGAGTAAAGAGAAGACCCCAAGTGTTTGAAGCGCAAGTTCAGGGAAATGTGTAACCCTCAGACAAATATTATATTAGAAAGACATTTGATTTACACAAGAGATCAAAAACCAGGTGAAACATTTGCGAATTATATAACTGACCTGAGAAACAAATCTAAAACATGTAGGTTTGGTGACTTAAAAGATGAGGTTAATAAAGGACAGGCTTGTGTGTGGCATTAATAGTGCTGCAGTAAGAAAGATTTTGCTTCATGACAGTGATTTAATGCTGAGTAAAGCTAAAGAGATTTGTCAAATCCATGAAGTTACGGAAAGGCACACAAGTATGCTTGTAAGTGATAAGAGCATGGCTTCAGCAGGCTCCAGAGCAAATGTAGACAGCATGCAACATACGGCTAGCAGAAGCAGGCCTATGCACATGACACCTGCAACCCCTGTGGGTTTTCCTGGTAGATCCCTTAGCTTTATTGTTGACTGTCGCAATTGTGGTGCCAGTCATGAATCTAAAAGAGGAAAATTCTAAGCATTTGTTCAGCAATGCCACAAGTGTAAAAAATGGAACCATTTTCAAAAGTTTTGCAAATCAAGTTATCCTCACAGAGTTCTAAAGAAGGGTCACTCAAAAAAGTGAGTGGATCATATAGAGGGTTGCAATCCTACTTTCTACATAGATGGTATATCAGTAATTGGTGAAAAGGTTGATGCAGCAATTTTTTTTGGCAAAGAATGAAGTGTTTTGTACTGTCCAGATCAATGGTAAAACCACCGAGCTTAAAGTAAACACTGTCTCACAGTGTAAGGTTATGTCAGCAGACACATTTGTTAAGGTGAGCACTAATGAACAACACAATGTGGCTAGTAGTGTGAAACTTGTTGCTCATGGAGGTGAAAAAAATTCAAACCAAAGGCTCAGTAGTACTTTCATGTTATTTGCCGAGAACTGTTACAGTTTGTTATTCTGTGTAGTCCAAAGACCTGTTCAGTCATTATTGGGTCTCACAGACAGTTTGAGAATGAATTTGCTTTCTTTTACCAAAGAAGTTCATTATATAAGCACATATACTAGTTCCAATTTTACTGAAGCTATTTTCTCAAAGTATGAAGATGTTTTCCATGACAAGTTGGGCAAACTTCCAGTTGTGTATTCTATGAAGTTATACCCAGAGGTCAGTCCAGTGGTCAGACCAGCTAGAAATGTTCCGATAGCTATGCAGAATGAATTTAAAGCTCAGTTGGATAAAATGGTGCAGCATGGTGTAATTTGTCCAGTTACAGAACCAACTGAATGGGTGTTGTCCATGGTATCAGCCCACAAATAAAGGCTCAGATTAAATCAGAATATGTATTGACTCCAGAGATTTGAACAAAGCATTAAAGAGACCACATCATCCAATGAGTACAGTCAAGGCAGTTGCAGCCTTAATACCAAATACCATAATTTTTTCTGTCTTGGATGCAAAAAGTTCATTTTGGCAAGTGATGCTTGATCACAAATCCTCATTACTGACTACTTTCAGTACCCTATTAGGCAGATATAGATTCCTCAGGATGCCATTTGGAATAAATTCTGTAAGTGAAGTCTTTCAGCATGCAATAGAGCAATTTTTTTCAGGTTATCCTTGTGCCACAGAAGTAGATGATTTATTGGCTGGAGGCAATGGTGAAGCAGAGCATGACAGAAAACTTAAGAAAGTTCTATACAGAGCACATGAGGTGAACTTAAAGCTAAATCCTCTGAAGTACAAACTTAGACTTAAATAAGTTACATATGGTGGTCATTTATTTCCTCGCACTGGCTTGCAACCAGACCCATCCAATCAAGCAGTCATTCTTGAGATGCCAGCACCAGATAATTTTCAGGCTCCGCAACATTTTCTTGGTGTGGTCAACTATTTAGGTAAGTTTATACCAGACTTCAGTGAGTTGACAGCACCTTTCAGAGAGCTGACACACAAAAATATTACATGGTCTTGGATGGAAAAGCAACAGATTTGAATACCTTAAGCAGAAAATCAATAACTCTTTCTTGTGATGCTTTGAAACGTGGTCTTGGCACAGTTATTTTTCAAGAAGGCAGACCAGCAGTCTATGCATCTAAAACTCTTACCCAAGCTGAAATGCAATATACTCAAATTGAGAAGAAACTTTTGGCAATAGTATTTGCATGTTCAAAGTTTCATGACTATATCTATGGTCAAGCTATTCAGATTGAAACTGATCACCAACCTCTAGTTAGTATTCTAAATAAGCCTATGCATTCAGCTCCAGCAAGATTACAAAGAATGATGCTTAAATTGCAAAAGTACAACTTCAAAATGGTCTATATAAAAGGCAAACTTCTTTATCTGGCTGATACCTTATCCAGATCACCCAGAAATACAACAGAACAGCTTCATGCAGAGACATTTGACTTTGGTGTCATGGAAGTACATAATTTTTCTACTGCAAGACTTCATGACCTGAGAGATCATATAAAGAATCATCCAGTTTTGCAAAAGCACAACCTCTACATTAATGCTGGATGGCCGTCAAAGCAATCTAGTGCACCACCTGAAGTGCAAACTTATTTTCCTTACAGAGATGAGATGTTGATGGAAGATGGCATTATTTTCAAAGGTCTTAAAGTTGTTGTTCCTGCTTCCTTACAACATGAATATATCCAGATTTTGCATTGTGGTCACCCAGGTTCTGAATCTACCAAAAGAAGGGAGAAAGAAGTAGTATTTTGGCCTTCTATAGTAAAATACATTGATAAAGTATTTTCTTTTTATTCAGTATGCTATAGTACTAAACTGCATTTGCAAAAAAGAACAACTTCAGCTAAGTCAAGTTCCTGAATTATGTCTGTCAACAGTAGCCACTGATATATTTGAGTGGAACAATCTGCATTACTTAGTGTTGGTAGACTCTTATTCAAACTGGTCTGAGATTGATTTATTAACTAATCTAACATCCACTTTTGTTATCACCAAGTTGAAATGTCATTACTCAGTCTGTGGTAGTCCACAGTTATTTCTGACAATGGTACTCAATTTACTTGTCAGTTATTTCAGACATTTGCAAAACAATGTGACTTTGTACATGTTACTAGTAGTCCAGAATATCCACAGTCAAATGGACTAGCTGAAAGTGCAGTACAGAGTGCAAAGCAATTACTAGAGCAGTCAAAGCATGATAATACTGATGTCTTTTTGAATTTGCTTAATCTCAGAAACATACCCCATGATGATATACTTGCTTGCTTGCTTGCTCAGAGACTTCTATCCAGACAAACCAGAACAGCATTGCCTATTGAGTCCAGTTTCTTGAGGCCTAAAGCTAAGAATGACAGAACAATTAGAGCCCAATTATTCAGAAGGCATTTTTTCCAGAAGTCCAGCTATGATAAATTGAGCAGATTTCTTCATCTATTGAAAGAAAGAGAGACAGTGAGGATACAAACGGCAAAAGGTTTTGACTGGATTAGTCAAGTAACAGGTATATGTAATGAGCCGAGATCCTACTTTGTAGAATCTGAGGATGTGGAGTACAGGAGAAATTGCAGAGATCTTCTTACTGTACCAGAATCGATATCGCAGCATTGTTCCTGTGATATAGACTCTAGATCTCAAAGCAATCCAGACAATGTACCTGTTGAAGAATGTGTCTTAACTTCCACTTGCATTCACAATGCTGTTCCTGATGTCCCTAAAGTTGAACATTCAGCAGAGACAGTCTCAGTTGTTAGACCTAATTCTAATTTCTATGTCACATGATTTGGTCTTATTTCTAGACCTAGTGTGAAATACACAGCAACTTGGACATAATTGTCTATATGTATTTAGTTCTGTATAATTTCATGACAAAGAATTATCTGTATTGATTGCATGTCAATTAATGTTGTCAATATTGCCTGGCTAATTTCTCAGAGAGGGAGGGTGTAGAATAGTGTGAGTGTGTGTGTGTGTGTGTGTGTGTGTGTGTGTGTGTGTGTGTGTGTGTGTGTGTGTGTGTGTGTGTGTGTGTGTGTGTGTGTTGTACCTTTAAGAAGTGTTTCAAGGTAGGTACATGCATGTAAATAGCAAGCACGTGCTAGCTTCAGTGCCATTTTGAGACTGCAGCTATAGAGTGAACATGTATGAGTGTAATAGCTAATTTGTTTATAAGTTTTTCTAAGTTAAAGTTATTAAGCTTCAATCCTGATGTGTTTGTGCATAATAAAGCTGCTTGAACAGAACCCACAAATGTTTGTGCATTTCATCCTGACTAGACAAGCTACAGTCATCATAACTGTCATCATATGAGGACTCCGGCAGTGGACTGGCATGTGCTCATCATCTGCATCTGACAGGCGAATGTCCATGGGTCCCATGCTTCATCAAGATGAATTGTAAACCACAGCATAAATGAACAGCAAATGTCTATCATGCAGCACATTCCCAAGAAGATCATAGCTGACCTTAATAGGAAGCTAATGTGCAGATCTGCAGTATAACATAATTAACATACCATCCACTGGTGAGTTCTGCAAATATAAATATGAGACTGAAGGTGTAGTAGCCTTCATCAAACTTCTTATTTAAAACATAATTTAGTTTTAAATAATGCAAACATTAGCAAGTAGTAGAATTATAACCAGCCCAGTTGCTGCTAGTGAATGGTTCATAATGCACATAACACAGTCCCTATGCCACTTTATAGGCATTTATGGATATGACCAATAACAGAACATGTCAGGGAAAATGTATCCATTGTCAGTGTGAGCAGTACATTCAATGCTGAGCAATAGCATGCATAACACCAGTGTCTGAGGCCCCCAAGCCTTTCTGTGTTGGAGGGAAGCCTTCTAGCTTGGGAGTGGTAAGCACTAGGTAGCCTATCTACCACAAGAAGAGTGCTTTATGTCCCAGAAATTGTAGTGTATTGGCTGTTTGGGCAGTTTTTCCATCTCTTTCAACTTTCTGGTTTAAAAGCCTGTGTTTGCGCTTGACAGCATGTCCAAAGGTCAGTTGTCAATCTCCTCTCCGGTCCATCTGGAGAATCTGGGAATCTTGAGGCAATGTTACAACTGCCTCATGTACACAGGCAACCCTCTCCTCCTCCCAACAAATTCCAACACATGTGAGAGATGCAACCATATAGCCAAACTGGACGCTAAGCTCTCTCAACTCAGTACTGGCATAACCAGCCAGGAGGAGAAGGAAACCACACTCACTACAATTCCAGTCTCACATAGACCTACCACGACAGCAAACCAAACACATAATCACACAAAAACATACTCGGAGGCTCTAAATAAAGATCTGCCGAAGCAGCAGAGACCTCCAAAGCAGACACCCAAGCAGCCGCTACCCCAAAACAAAACACGTGCAACACATATCTCACAAAGCCAGTGTGCCAAACAGTCACAGCCCTTAAGACTAAACAACACACCTGATACACTTGTAATAGGTGACTCTATCGTCAGGCACACTGACGTCCCGCTCACCAGGCTGAACAAGGAGAGGGTCACGGTAAGCAGCCTGTCGGGTGCTAGGATCCGCCACATAACACAAGCACTCAGGTCACTCCAAGGCAAGTACAAATATGACTCAGTCATTGTCCATGCTGGTGTGAATGACCTGAGACGTACCTCCCTGGACTACATGAAAAGAGACATAAAGAAGCTCTCTGAGCATGTAGCCCAGGCCGATATGACCCTGACCTTGAGTAGCATCTTACCCTCACCAAGAATGATGCCACAGTATGAAGACAAAATGATCAATTTCAACAATTGGCTTAAGTACTGGTGTCATTCAAAGGGGATCCAATGCCTGTCAGCTTGGGATGATATGCTCGACAAGCCACGATGCTTCGCTAGGGATGGCTTGCACCTGTCAGCCCTGGGCTTTCGGATATTGGCAAAGGCTCTTGCTACCCCCACAGTGCCTTTTTTAGGCAAGGCTCAAAAGACAAACCCACCTCCATAGGTATCACAAGGGATAAGAAACTAAGAGTAATGCTACTCAACGCCAGAAGTCTAAACCTCAAGATGCACGCACTCAAAACTCTCCTTAGCATGGAGAACATCGATATCTGTGCAGTAACAGAAACCTGGTTCAGGGCTCCTGAGAGCACCCCAGCACTACCAGGTTATACCTCATAAAATGCTTTTCAGCCCCAAAACTTGGACCGAACCACAAAAGGAGAGGGAGTACCGATATTCATCAAAGACACCCACACCTCCAGGTTGGTGGCAAAGCACGAAACATCAGAGACTATCCATGTGCAACAAACAGTGGGTAAAACTGCCTTCCAGTTTATAGCCTGCTACAGACCACCCTCCCAAACCCAGGAACCCCATTCGGCCTTCCTGAGAACACTGGAAAATATGAAGGTCTCTCCAAACACCATTATATTGGGCGACTTCAACTACCCAAACATAGACTGGGAGCATTACTCTAACTCCAACACCCTAGCCCAAAGGTTCCTAGAATTTATAAACTCAAATGCTATGGAACAACTTGTTACCACTCCCACAATAGGGGAAAACATACTGGACCTGATCATCACCAACATGGGGACTCTATGCTCCAGACCAGAAGTGTATCCCTCACTGGTAAGATCAGACCATAAACTAATCTCACTGGATATTCATATCCCGACCCCACCCCCTGCCCAGAAAACCACAGTGAAAAACCTCTCTAAAGCAAATTTCACACTCCTCAAAACTGAGGTGGAATCCTTCGAAGCCCCCGGGCCTGTGGAAAATATAGCCCAGACCGCAGAATCCTTTATAAACGCATTCTATGAACACCTTCAGGAATGCATGGATCATGCGATCCCAAATAAAACCAAGACCCAATCCTCCAAAGGCAGACATCCTGTCTGGTGGACCCCAGCCATAAACAAACTATACAATAGAAGGAGGAAGCTACTAAATGATAGAGCAAAATCCCAAAAAGGGAAGGCATCACTGATCAGTATTAGCAAAAAACTACGGGCACACATAAAATTGTCTAAGGCCAGCTTCGAGAGAAAATTTGCACAGGACACTAAGGATAATCACAAGGCTTTCTTTAGTTATGTTAGGAACCTGGGTGGTAATTCCCAGATATGCTCAGAATTAGTCCAAAATGACAAAAAATACACCGAACCCACAGACATTGCCAACATCCTAGCTGACAGGTTCAGCGCAAACTTCTCCCCCCCCACCCAACGGGGAAATATCTATCCCAGCAGAGTGCTGCCCCCCTGACATCTCAGATGCTCAGGTAAGAGTCGCCCTCTCCAAAGCAAAAAACACAGCATCAATGGGACCAGATGGTGTCCCGGGCTGCGTCCTACATGAACACCAAGAAGAGCTAAACCCAAACATAAAACTACTGTTCAATCTCAGCCTTACTACAGGATATGTGCCCAAAGAGTGGCGTACAGCAACAGTGGTCCCTCTCCATAAAGGTGGTGCCTCAATGGATCCTGGAAACTATCGCCCCATAAGCCTGACTAGCTTGGTCTGCAAAGCTATGGAAAGGATCATCATGGACCTCATAAATAAAGATATTGGGGACCTACAAACACTGGATCCTACCCAGTTCGGCTTTGTTAAGGGTAGATCCTGCCTCTTAAACCTGGTTGATTTCTTTGAAACAGTCACCAAGGCCATTGACGAGGGAAGGTGGTCCACACAGCCTACCTGGACCTCGCAAAAGCCTTCGATACAATACCCCACTCGGGCATTATAGATAAGCTCACCAGCTTAAATATAAACCCCTATGTCACTATATGGATTGCAAACTGGCTCAAGGACAGAACCCACATGGTTAGAATTGCTGGAGCCATGTCAGACTCCAAACAAGTTACAAGTGGTGTCCCACAAGGCTCAGTCCTGGGACCTCTCTTGTTCGGTATATATTTCTCGGAGGTACAGGCCAACACGGAAGGACTGTGGCTGACCAAGTTCGCAGTTGACTGCAAACTGGGTGCCATAATAAACTCTCCATCCGACACAAGCATCCTCCAAAAGGGCCTCATAGAAACAGACAACTGGTGCCAGAGCCATGGCCTCAAGCTAAATGCCAAAAAGTGTATAGTCATCCCCTTTGGCAAAAACAAAGTGCCCATAAATTACCACATAGGTGGTAATCCATTAAGTACAGAAGAAGTAATTAGGGACCTGGGGACCCAAGTTGATAGCAATCTCTCATTTGACAACCACGTGGCCAAAGTGGTTAGAAAAACATTTTATATAGCCCACCTAATCATGAAGGGATTCACATCTAGATCAGGGGAGGTCATCGTGCCTCTTTACTCATCCCTCATCAGGCCCATAATTGAGTACAATGCCCCTTTTGGGATGTACCTTACCAGACACCTGCAGCAACTGGAAAGACCCCAAAAGTACCTCACCAAGAGGATCAAAGGGCTCAAACAGATGCCATATGCTGCCCGGTTAAAGAAACTCCAGCTCTACTCAGTGGCATACCGCCTGTTCAGAGGCGATCTGTACCTAACGTATAAAGCCATGTCCAACCCGGAATTAATGGACATGCTGCACCTCAGAAAATCCAAATCCCATCGAGCTACGCGCTTGAGAGACTTGAACCTCAGCACTGAAATAAATAGGACATGCTGGAGGGACAGATTCATAACCCAGAGGCTCCCTTCACTCTGGAATAAAATCCCAGTCCAGGTTAGGCAGAGTGCCTCATTGACTCTCTTCAAGAGGAATCTTGATGAGTGGATGGGAGATCATAGGTTTACCCTGGGTATCACTTCTGTGTCACTGTTAGACAGAGGCACAGTATACTAACCTCGAAAAAGAGCATAGCAAAATAAATTTAAAATGGGTGGCGAAAGCCAAACACATTCTGGCTAGGCTTATAAATGCCCTAGGGCAGATAGCCTAGTATGAACCTATGAACCTATGAACATGCAAACAACAATAAGAACACTGACACAGCAGACACCCATCCAGTCTATAAATAGACAGGCTATGCACAACAGATCAGTCATTGCGAAAGTCAACCACACATACAACTCTATCAACACAAACATTGTAAGCAGCACTCAAAACATTTAAACTTGTATGCAAAATGTCAACCTCAAAGTATGTGTGACATGTACACAAACATAACTGTCTTTTTGGTTGTGGGCTACATTTCAAAAACTAACTGCATAAAAATATGGCTTAATGCTAAATAATATTTCAACTGTTTTGGACTTAAGTCAGTCTTCTAAGCACAGCTATAGTGTTCTTATTACACTTACCTTACTGACACTTGACAGGAATTCATGAAGTCTAAGCAAAATACATGGTAACAGGAATAATACAGGCCTGTAACAAGGATCAGATGCATTTCATTTGACAAGACAGATTAAGTAGTCAACATACCTCTCTCCCTTCACTGCTACTTCACTGCTGCTCAATCTTTTGTATCCGCTCCAGTATTCATGTCCTGAAAAAAGAAAAATGCAACTATGAATGCTGCATTCATCAAATACGAGTGATACACATTTCTCAGATCAGTTTATAGAACATTCACTGCTGAAGAACATCAGATAATTAACATACATATTTTGAAAGTTTACATACAAGATTTGACATCTTTCAGCATAGTTGAGTACAAATCAGAGAACATGAGATTCAAACTGCAATGTACCTTCACACTCTATGCTTGACACCTGCTTGCCTAGCTAATCTTTCTTGAATGAATGAGTGTGTTGTGAATGCAGTGAAAAGACTTGGTATTATGACATTGGATGGCTGGGGTATGGTTTCCTAATATGGATACTGGCTTAGGATTTCAAAAAATGAACATGTGCTGGACATGTACATAAATACTTAGCAAGAATGAATTCATGTCAGCACTCTGGTCACAAACATTAACAGCAATGGAAAACATGCATTTCTCAGAGAGTGGGACAATGTCATGTATTATAGAGCTTCTGTTAACAGAATTATAAAAGTTGCTGCACATCAGGGACACAGTAAGTCATGTGACAGGACTGAAATATTGCTTGGCAAAGTGCACATCACAAAGCTAATACATACATCTTCACTGTTCTGCATTTTAACTGTATGCCCATCTCACTCCCTCAGAAGATAAGGATGATGTTGTTCTTGAAATTAATTTAATAATTACTGATAAAATAACACTTTTGAAAATGATAATATATTGCACAAGACTTTGCCAGACACATAACAGTCTGTAGCAAGTTTTACTAACCTGACACTTTCAGAGCTGCTGTTAACAGACCTTGATGGATTATGAGCAACATATAAGAGTCATATGACAAAGCTGAGCCAGGCAGCATGGCCATTGGCCGACCCCACATCAATTTAAGGAATACAACACAACCAAATAGTAATAATGTCCAGTCATAAACACAGTGATAGCCTGTGACTCATGAAAACCTAGTATATGTTGTACAAACATTATTGTCTGTCTACAAATGTATACATAATGTACATACTCTGCAAAATGCAAACATCCTGATGCTGGTTGCTGATTATGAAGTAGTGCAAAGAAATGCCTATGTGTACATGTATCCCCAAACACAGTATACAATTGTTCCTTAACAAAGCCATTAAAGGTGTTGTAAGTACATACACTACCCGTGCTGAACTGTAGGTCATGTCACACAATCTAAATACTGAACAGTGTGAATACTAATACAGCAAAAATCCATTCAGCACATGAAAAGGCAGGCTATGCATAATAGATCATCTCTTGAGAACCACATAAAAGTGTACCAAATCATATAGTATAAACAGCAAACACTATAATCTTCTTAATAAAATATCAGCAGCACTCTCAATGTGACAGTTACACTTAAATGACTTTTTTTAGACTGTGGATACATTTCAAAAACTATATTCAGAAAATAATGCTTGGAGTTGATAGATATTTAAAAATATTTTAATTAATCCAGACTGGTAAGCACAGGTATTGTGTGAGTATTGCAGTTGACTTTACTGATGCGTGATGGGCATTCCAGTATTATAAGTAATATAGATGGCAATGTCAAAAATACGAGCCTGTAACAAGGATCAGATACATTTTATTTACCAAAGCAGACAAAGTAATCAACATACCTCTCTCCCTCCACTGCTCCTCCAGCCTCTGCATCCACTCAGTGCATAGGGCTCAGTTATGTGTCCTGTTCTCTTCACCGGGAAAAAGAAAAAAGAGTATCTATGAATGATGTAGTCCACAAATAACATTGATATACCCTGGCCAGATCAGATTTTAAAAATGGCGAACATCACAAAATCAACAAGCACTTTTTGTAATGTTGGACACAGTCATTTATATCCTGGAATAGAATAAAATGCAGACTGGAAGACCTGCTATTTTTTTTTTAGAAACTTGCTATTATATTTGTTAATATAACCATGGAATATGCAATACATGTAGGGTAAGATGATAATAAAGTCCAAAAATATAAACAAAGACAAAAACAACAAAACTATATACAAGGTCCATAACAAGTACAATTTTCTCATCAAAATTAATATTTATCCAATAGATCTTTCAGTTTTAACCATGACAATTTTTTATGTGTGTCAGTTGATGCTCTGTTATAAGCAGTTTGTAATTCCCTATTGTAGACATTTTTGTTAAATCAAGAAAGTCAGAGAATGAGAGGAGTTTCTGGCATTTCTAGTTTATTGTAACAACTTTTCTTGCAATTGCAAGAAGCAACCAAAGAAGGTGTATCTGTAGTTTTGTTACTGGATCTGGTACTGGCACATTAAATAGTATTAGTGAATCTGTTATTGCACAATTGTCTGACCACAATGGTTTAATAAACTCCTTGAATTTGGACCAAAATGGAGATATCATTTTATAATTTAGGAACATATGTGACCAATCTGCATCTAGTATTTCATTGCATTTCCAACATTCAATAACATCTCTTGTATATATTAAAGCAATTTTGTGCAGAGTTAGTAAACACCTATGTAGAAATTTCCACATACATTTTTTTTCCAATAAAGGGATGATGATGTGTTATTTATAGATTTGAATATTATGGATTTATTGGCTTTTGAAAGTTTCCCTTACTGACTTTAGTTCAGTAATTCCAAAATGAATCTTCTGATATGAAGGTATCAGCTCTCAAGGCTTTATAAATTATAGACAGATATGCATTCTTAGTATTCCTCTGTGAATTTATTCCTAAAAATAAGGCTAATATTTTAAGAATTATAAACATAGTTGTGTTTAAATTTAGTTTGAATTAACTCATAAGATATTCTCTAAATATTTGCATATTTAGCCAGTTATCCTGTTTTATATTATATCTGACTGCAAGAATTTTTGAGCCATGTATCTTGTCATTATTAAAAAATTGATACCATTAGTCCAAGCTTCTGGGAACATAAATAACAATGCATTTTTCAATAAATGGTTATTATGTATTATTTTTTTTATTTTTTAAAATATAATAAATAAATTAAATAAAGTTTACTTTTTTTGGCATTATATATTGTATCTTTTAGTATCAAGTGTATTCTATCTGTATCAGAAAATGTGAAGTTATCTCTTCTTGTTGATAATTTAAATATAAGACTAATTTATTAATGTTTTTCCAACCTGAGGAATATTCAGTATTTATCCAGAGGCTTATTAAATTAAGAATAGCCACTTCAGCGTATAGTTCAATGTTTGGAAATGTTACTCCACCATGTTCGCAATTTCAGCAGTGCCAAATGGAACTAATTCTCAGTTTTTGTGGATGCCATAAAACACTGAAAAGCTGTGAATTTATTTGTTTAATTAACTTTTTCGGAGGGACTGGGATTAATGTTTGTATGTAGAAAAAACATTTTGGTAAAATGATCATCTTTATCAGCATTAGCCTTTCATCCATCATGAGAAACAATTTATTCCAATCTTCTAATTGTTTTTTTAATATTATTGACTAAACTTTTGTAATTTACTTTTAGTGATTCATTCCAATTAGGCTGTATTATTACACCTAAATATTTAAATTGATAATTTTCCCAATTAAAATCATAACACTTATTTAATAAATTATTTGATTTTTTTATTTATCAGTAGAGATTCTGATTTATTTTGATTCATTTTTAAGCATGAAATATCCTGAAAAAGATTTAGGGAGTTTATAACATGTACTATGGATGAATCAATGTCTCCAATAGTTAGCAGAAGATGGTCAGCAAAATGTATTTTAGAGCAATAATTGTTTCCTACAAAGAATCCTTTTATATTGGGGGTTTGTCTTATAAAATTAGCTAGCTCTTCTATTGACAAGGAAAATGAGAGAGGAGACATTGAACAACCTTGTTTTGTACCTTTCAGAATTTTAAATGAATTTGCTAGAAATGCACCAATTTTAACATATGAAATTGAATTTGCATAAAGTTTAGTTATTAGATTAATAAAATCAGGTGCAAATTTATATTCCTTAAGAACTACAAAATGATAAGACCATTTTACAGAATTGAATGCTTTGTCTATGTCCAGACTAATGATTGAGAGCTCTTTCTTCTTATTATTTGCAAAATAAATTAATGAATCCCAAATAATAACTTTAGGAGTATCCTTATTATCATTATTTTCTAAAAAAAAGGTTTATTTGCTTTATTAGCCACTCATTAAAACCAATGAATTTAACAATATAGGCTGGAATTCTTTGCCAAAAAAAATCAGATTTTTTGGTTTAATACTAATATTAAAAACAATAGGAATGTGGTCAGAGAATGGAAATGCAATTATTGAAACTTCTTGTATTTTGGAGAATATTATATCAGATGTATATACTGTGTCAATAACTGTTTGTGTCCTGAATCTATATGAGTAATGTGTATTGCTTAAAGAATTCAAACCTTTTAGTTCATAGATGGCTCTTAAATTTGTAGTATCAATATAACTATTTCATTTTTTGCTATTGCTGAGATACAAAATCTTCCACCTTTTGTAGTATCTTTCTGAGATAGGATACAATTAAAATCACCTGCAATTATTCTATCTCCCTTTGAAAATAATCTAATTAGCTCTAAGTATTTACTTGCTACTTTTGCAACAAAACCAGGTATCCAATAGTTACTTACTAAAGTAACATATTGTTTATTGATCTCTATAACCTCAAGGCTCATCATACCAGTTTTATCAGGGTATGTTTCAATTATCTTGGGAAATGGTCATGATTTTCTCCATACAATCATATTACCTCTTCTTTTAGCATGAAAATGAGATTCTACAAGAATTGAATAGTCTTTTAAATATAGCCTATCAATATATTCTTTTATTAAGTGTGTTTTAAGTAAAATGGCAATATCAATCTAATTTATTTTTAAATATTTATTTACACTTCCTCTATGGGGTTGTTAAGACAATTTACATTTACGGATACAGATCTATATGTATCCATTTTGGTATGGTATTCCAAAATTTAATGTTGTGTTATGGACCCATTCTAAAACTATTTTATAACTATTCACAAAACATAGCATGGAATTTTTAATTCCAGTTTTGATGACATCAACATGAAAACCAGCGTCTACTAACCCTTATCCTCTGTCCCCACACTTGCTAATGCTTCTACTTTTTACTGAATTATTTATAACCTTCCCTCGATAATACTTTAAAGGGTTATGCTATTTTTTGAATGTCTTACAATATGTTTCATAACAAGAAATAAATCACTAGATATATTGAAATGACTATAAAATGCAATTAAAGTTTTATCTGGATAATTCAACATACCAATATTACTAAGCTAAAACAAAATGTTAAATAGAGTGTACAGATATTTCAATACTTATAAATTCACTATCTAATACTTATTAAGACAGCAACCTAATAAACATTTATACCCACTGAAGGCTCTAACAGTAACATATTTTGAGAATTAAAGAAATGTATTATCTCCTAAAAGGATGACTTATTCTCAATTAAAAATCATCCTTTCATCCAATAATCAAATTATATATATATATATATATATATATATATATATATATATATGTGTGTGTGTGTGTGTGTGTGTGTGTGTGTGTGTGTGTGTCTTACTTCCCGTTTATTCCTCATATCTACATTAATTAAATTTATTGGTCTTTTTTCCCCTTTTTCTCTCTTCCCCTTTTTTTCTTTCCTTCTATCCAGCACTTATATAAGTATTTATATATGTTATACTAAGAAGACAAAAAAAGAGAAAAAAAAAAAACAACTCTTTCCTGACTAATATGATGTATTCTCTAATATTAGCTAATATACTGTTCACTTAAGTCTTCTATATTACATTTGACCATTATTCTTATGATGTCATATCTGATCTTTGATTTAGTCTGATACTAAAACATTACTTAGTAGGTTAATTCATTTTGGGATATCTATTTTTAGTTTTAATATATGATTACTCCTACTAATCAAGAACATTGTAAAAACAACTTTATCTGTCATGTATTTGTTTTACAGAACCTTTGTGTGTATATCAGCAAAGAGATGATCATGCATATTATATTTGTATTTAGCGTGGGCTAGGTCATCTTATGAGTAGTAAAATGCATTCTAATCAATATGGTAGTAAGTCTGAAGAAAATCTAACACAGTGTGTCATGCCATATTCTTTCTATGAGTATATATCATAACAAAGTTATGCATGTCATCTTCCAAGATCTTAAACCTCTAAATCTAAGTTATGAATCTTTGATATAAAAAAAAATTGTATGTATCCACACCAACCAATCATCTTATTAAGGTATGACTTAAAAATGCAGTAAACTTTCAGAACTGAATACAACTCATAAATCTGTATACATAATAACATATTAAGTGCAAAAAGAAAGTATTATATACTTCCCTCAAATCTAATACATAGCAAGGATTGTGACAATCACTATGTAGTCAATCTTATTTCAAATATTGGTATTCAGTTACAGTCAGTTGTATCTGAAAAAGACCATATTAATGCATGAAATATAAAGCACTATAGATAAATTGTCATATATAAGCATATATATATATATATATCTATATATATATATATATATATATATATATATATATATATATATACATAAGAAGTTATTCTATAGTCTTAACCAGTGGGAAATCTAAAAAAAAAAAACATTTTTTCTAAATCATATAAGCTTTTGTCTGAAGGAAATCTCCATAGTATTATATCAGAGAGCTAGATGTTACTTTCAATATTATATACGCATATGTATACAAATATTTCAAGCATAAGCACCAACACCCCTCCAGCTTGTCAACACATCAAAATACCTGCCCTGCAAAAAATGTTTCAAATGTATATATTAGTAATATTATATAGGATCATTTATCTGTCTATCATATTACTTAACTCATGTTATGAACCTATACAAAAGCTTAATTATGTCCTTTCAAACAATGACAACTAACTCAGACCTTTTACATTTTTTTCTCATCTTTTATCCCTTCTTTTTCTTCCCTTTCTTTTTCTTTCTCTTTTTCCCATTGCTCTTCTATTCTCTTCCTTTCTCACATATTTCTTTCTTCTCTTTCCCCCTTTCCTCTTCCTTTCTTTCTACTTTTTTCCTTTTTAATATAGCTGGGAATAACTTGTTTGACATGCACAATAATTTTTAACTTTGTTATATAGACCTTTACATTATCACAACTATATCATTAAAGATGATGTAATTAATATCCTTGGGAAAACTGTATAATGTACTCACATGAAGTCACGACCTGTAGGACCAAGGCAGAGATCATTTTTGTGGATGCCTGTGAGCTGATTATAAGAAAAATATAATAAACCTAAATATATAATAAACTTAAGTGATATTGAATAATCTTTTGGACCATTTAAACTTGTCTATTTATTGCCAAACAAATCAGCACAGATTCTGATTAAGGTAAAGTTAACATCCCATGTTACTTACTGGATAGCTATCTTAATTTTATAATTACACCACCTTGTCTGACATGAGTATTTTTTCAGAGAAGCAGTTTATGATATTTATCTTTCTTTTACAGGTTTCTTTAGTCATATTTCCCCTTTTCTTTTTTACCCTTTTTTCTTCTATTTCTTTCCCCCTGTTTCTACCTTGTTTCCTTTTTCTCTTTCATTTCTTAATATTTTAATACAAAAATATGGGAGCATGAAGTTTGGAGTCCCATATTGACCAGTTTTCCCATCTAAATTGACCATTACATAGTGAATAAAGTGTACATTCTGTTAAACTAAGAAGCTATGCTTCCAATCATCATTCAGTTTTATATACCAACTACACTGCCAGACAGCATATTAACACACTCCTCTGTCTTATACTAAAACATACCAAATACATGACAACAAACATTTAAAACTTGATCCTGACCTAATTTAACCAAATATTTACTGCTTCCCTCTTTCTCTTTTTATTAACATTGTAAAATGGCATTTGTATATCAATAACTGCCTCATGTACACAGACAACCCTCTCCTCCTCCCAACAAATTCCAACACATGTGAGAGATGCAACCATATAGCCAAACTGGAGGCTAAGCTCCCTCAACTCAGTACTGGCATAACCAGTCAGGAGGAGAAGGAAACCACACTCACTACAATTCCAGTCTCACATAGACCTACCACAACAGCAAACCAAACACATAATCACACAAAAATATACTCGGAGGCTCTAAATAAAGATCTGCCTAAGCAGCAGAGACCTCCAAAGCAGACACCCAAGCAACCACTACCCCAAAACAAAACACGTGCAACACATATCTCACAAAGCCAGTGTGCCGAACAGTCACAGCCCTTAAGACTAAACAACACACCTGATACACTTGTAATAGGTGACTCTATCATCAGGCACACTGAAGTCCCGCTCACCAGGCTGAACAAGGAGAGGGTCACGGTGAGCAGCCTGTCGGGCACTAGGATCCGCCACATAACACAAGCACTCAGGTCACTCCAAGGCAAGTACAAATATGACTCAGTCATTGTCCATGCTGGTGTGAATGACCTGAGACGTACCTCCCTGGACTACATGAAAAGAGACATAAAGGAGCTCTCTGAGCATGTAGCCCAGGCCGGTATGACCCTGACCTTGAGGAGCATCTTACCCTCACCAAGAATGATGCCACAATATGAAGACAAGATGATCAATTTCAACCATTGTCTTAAGTACTGGTGTCATTCAAAGGGGATCCAATGCCTGTCAGCTTGGGATGATATGCTCGACAAGCCACGATGCTTCGCTAGGGACGGCTTGCACCTGTCACCCCTGGGCTTTTGGATATTGGCAAAGGCTCTTGCTACCCCCATAGTGACTTTTTTAGGCAAGGCTCAAAAGACAATCCCACCTCCATAGGTATTACAAGGGATAAGAAACTAAGAGTAATGCTACTCAACGCCAGAAGTCTAAACCTCAAGATGCACTTTTCGAAACTCTCCTTAGCATGGAGAACATTGATATCTGTGCAGTAACAGAAACCTGGTTCAGGGCTCCCGAGAGCACCCCAGCACTACCAGGTTATACCTCATACCATGCTTTTCGGCCCCAAAACTTGGACCGAACCACAAAAGGAGGAAGAGTATCGATATTCATCAAAGATACCCACACCTCCAGGTTGGTGGCAAAGCACGAAGCATCAGAGACTATCCATGTGCAACTAACAGTGGGTAAAACTGCCTTCCAGTTTATAGCCTGCTACAGACCACCCTCCCAAACCCAGGAACCCCACTCGGCCTTTCTGAGAACACTGGAAAATATAAAGGTCTCTCCAAACACCATTATATTGGGTGACTTCAACTACCCAAACATAGACTGGGAGCATTACTCTAGCTCCAACACCCTAGCACAAAGGTTCCTAGAATTTATAAACTCAAATGCTATGGAACAACTTGTTACCACTCCCACAAGAGGGGAAAACATACTGGACCTAATCATCACCAACATGGGGACTCTATGCTCCAGACCAGAAGTGTATCTCTCACTGGTAAGATCAGACCATAAACTAATCTCACTGGATATTCACATCCCGACCCCACCCGCTTCCCAGAAAACCACAGTGAAAAACTTCTCTAAAGCAAATTTCACACTCCTCAAAACCGAGGTGGAATCCTTCAAAGACCCCGGGTCTGTGGAAAATATGGCCCAGACTGCAGAATCCTTTATAAACGCATTCTATGAACACTTTCTGGAATGCATGGATCATGCGATCCCAAATAAAACCAAGACCCAATCCTTCAAAGGCAGACATCCTGTCTGGTGGACCCCAGCCATAAACAAACTATACAATAGAAGAAGGAAGCTACTAAATGATAGAGCAAAATCCCAAAAAGGGAAGGCATCACTGATCAGTATTAGCAAAAAACTACGGGCACTCATAAAATTGTCTAGGGCCAGCTTCGAGAAAAAAATTGCACAGGACACTAAGGATAATCACAAGGCTTTCTTTAGTTATGTTAGGAACCTGGGTGGTAATTACCAGATATGCTCAGAATTAGTGCAAAATGACAAAAAATACACTGAACCCAAAGACATTGCCAACATCCTAGCTGACAGGTTCAGCGCAAACTTCTTCCCCCCCTCCCCACCAAAAGGGCAAATATCTATCCCAGCAGAGTGCTGCCCCACTGACATCTCAGATGCTCAGGTAAGAGCCGCCCTCTCCAAAGCAAAAAACACAGCATCAATGGGACCAGACGGTGTCCTGGGCTGTGTCCTACATGAACTCCAAGAAGAGCTAAACCCAAACATAAAACTACTGTTCAATCTCAGCCTTACTACAGGATATGTGCCCAAAGAGTGGCATACAGCAACAGTGGTCCCTCTCCATAAAGGTGGTGCCTCAACGGATCCTGGAAACTATCGCCCCATAAGCTTGACTAGCTTGGTCTGCAAAGCTATAGAAAGGATCATCATGGACCTCATGAATAAAGATATTGGGGACCTACAGACACTGGATCCTACCCAGTTTGGCTTTGTTAAGGGCAGATCCTGCCTCTTAAACCTGGTTGATTTCTTTGAAACAGTCACCAAGGCCATTGACGAGGGGAAGGTGGTCCACACAGCCTACCTGGACCTCGCAAAAGCCTTCGATACAATACCCCACTCGGGCATTATAGATAAGCTCACCAGCTTAAATATAAACCCCTATGTCACTAGATGGATTGCAAACTGGCTCAAGGACAGAACCCACATGGTTAGAACTGCTGGAGCCATGTCAGACCCCAAACCAGTTACAAGTGGTGTCCCACAAGGCTCAGTCCTGGGACCTCTCTTTGTTCGGTATATATTTCTCGGAGGTACAAGCCAACACGGAAGGACTGTGGCTGATCAAGTTCGCAGATGACTGCAAACTGGGCACCATAATCAACTCTCCAGCTGACACAAGCATCCTCCAAAAGGGCCTCATAGAAACAAACAGCTGGTGCCAGAGCCATGGCCTCAAGCTAAATGCCAAAAAGTGTATAGTCATCCCCTTTGTCAAAAACAAAGTGCCCACAAATTACCACATAGGTGGTAATCCATTAAGTACAGAAGAAGTAATTAGGGACCTGGGGACCCAGGTTGATAGCAATCTCTCATTTGACAACGACGTGGCCAAAGTGGTTAGAAAAACATTTTATATAGCCCACCTAATCATGAAGGGATTCACATCTAGATCAGGGGAGGTCATCGTGCCTCTTTACTCATCCCTCATCAGGCCCATAATTGAGTACAATGCCCCTTTTGGGATGTACCTTACCAGACACCTGCTGCAACTGGAAAGACCCCAAAAGTACCTCACCAAGAGGATCAAAGGGCTCAAACAGATGCCATATGCTGCCCGGTTAAAGAAACTCCAGCTCTACTCAGTGGCATACCGCCTGTTCAGAGGTGATCTGTGCCTGAGATATAAAGCCATGTCCAACCTGGAATTAATGGACATGCTGCACCTCAGAAAATCCAAATCCCATCGAGCTACACGCTTGAGAGACTTGAACCTCAGCACTGAAATAAATAGGACATGCTGGAGGGACAGATTCATAACCCAGAGGCTCCCTTCAATCTGGAATAAAATCCCAGTCCAGGTTAGGCAGAGTCCCTCATTGACTCTCTTCAAGATGAATCTTGATGAGTGGATGGGAGATCGTAGGTTTACCCCGGGTATCACTTCTGTGTCACTGTTAGACAGAGGCACAGTATACTAACCTCGAAAAAGGGCATAGCAAAATAAATTTAAAATGGGTGGCGAAAGCCAAACACATTCTGGCTAGGCTTATAAATGCCCTAGGGCAGATAGCCTAGTATGAACCTATGAACTTATGTATAACACTATTCTACATGAGTAACGTAACTTGCATAGCTCTCCAGCATATATTTGTCTACTTTACTGCATATAATGATTTAGACTCTGCTGTTTATTTATATGTTAGCCCTGTGCCAGAGCATTGCTGAATATTGAAAGTAATACAATATACTGATCATTCTGCTCTCCTGTGCTCAGCCAAACATCTGTGCTTAGACAAACACCATGATTACCTCTAAGACAACTTCAAACTGGCCTCTTAGTTCTAGAAAAATAGTTATAAAAGTCTCTTCTGACAAATATAACCAAATAGGAATGCCATTCAATTTTGATGCAGTCACTACAAAAGTGTACAAAACCAATAAACTGCCAAAACTACCACAAAAAAAGCAGCACCCCTCAGCAATAAAATTAAGTATGTATATTCCGTTCTTGGTGACATATTTTCTTGTGAAGTGCAAATACGTTCTATTATTCACATGTATAATACTATACAAGCCAGTTTAAAAAGAATCCATCATGAAAAAATGTAAATAAAAAATATACATTTATCATGAAGTTTCATGTATAGTAGTGTTTTAAATAGAAACTAAGCCATTGCCAGTTATTAAAACAGTATTTATATATATCAAAGTTATTTATCCTTGTATGCCTTTGTATTTATTAAATATATTTAGCTAATTAAACAACACAAAATTATTGCTAAACAAAATTATGCTGATTTATCTCCATAACCCATAAGTTGAAAGACAAATTGCATTGCTATAACAAAATTGAGTATCACAAGTTCATATTCACTATTCGTACAGATGTTATTAAATCTTTTATACATTACAATGCTCCTTGTCCTGGTAATTTTTTATAAAACAAGCTAGTTGACCAGTTGCAGTTTCTTATTAATACACTTTATGTCACAAGGCATTTCAGATTATTATCTTAGTCAAAGGCCACTGTTTCTCATAAGTCTAAATCTTTTCCTTAATAGTTAGTGACCTACTGCCTAATTAATGTTGATATTAAGGAACTGCACGGCAGCATTAGCTAAAGGATTAAAAAAGTCTTACCTCATTAGTTTCTCTGCTCCAATATGACTTCCTAGAGCATGAACGTCTGATCAATGTAGTATGTAAAGGCACCCTTTTATTCATGAAAGACCTTTGTCTGATCAATATTTATTCTTGCTACTGATGCAGCAAATACATTTGAACACGTTTACTTTTTTCTTTTTAATACTATACAAAATTTTTACTTTGTTGAAACTAAATTCACTCGCATTTTATATTACAATCCCATTACTAGATGTTTTTTATCAAATTATAGACTTTCTAATCCAACTGCATTTAAAGAAGGCCACCCATCAAGAATGCTTCTGTCTTCATTTTAATATCAATATGCACTGTAATGTAGCCCTGATTTCTCCAAAGATAGATTATAGTGAAAAAAATTAATTTTCAGTATTAGATAATAATTATTTACAGTTATTTGGCTGTTTTCATCTAATTTCCTTCTGTCTTTCTTACTGTGCAATCAATGCAAAGCAGGAAGTGCATTGGGGTCAAAGGTCTCAGCTTCACATAGCCGTAGTTCTGTAATGTCGTGGTGACTGCCTTTTTGTTTTCTTCATTATCTGTGTCAAGGGAGCTCATGCAACTAAGCAAATGCAACTTGAACAGTTTCAGTGGGAAATTTAAGAGGCATAGATGTGTATTGGTGGATATCTCATGCAAGACAAGTAAACGGTTCACTCAACAGCATACAATAACAGAAGGAAAGGAACAGAAAAAAAGATTAATGTTTATTATGTTGTTTAACAGCTTTAAAACAAAACTGCATTTTAACAATCACTATCACCCACTCTCACCAGGGAAACAGCATGAACCACCCAAACACGAAAAGGCAAGACACCCTCCTCAAACAACAACCCAAATTACCCAACACATTAAAACAAAACATTCAATAAACAAAAGTATCATTCCAGGATTCTTGGCAGCCCTGTGTATCCCAAACCTGCATTTTAACTACATAGACCATACACAGAGCCTCCTGGTGCACTATATTATCCAGTAAGACAGTCAAAAATCTCCAAACATCCCTCACATTGAACCACGACCACAGAAACAATTTCCCAATTACATCTAAAGACATCAGTATGTATGGAATACGACACCTGAAAGATTTGTAATGTACTGTATATAAAAGGATTAAATTCAGGAATGTGAAAACTCAGGTCCAGGATGTCTTTTTAGTCATATATTTAACTTTCAGATAAACAGAGTCACAAGGCATACAAAGGGACTGTAGTTAAACCCCCAAAGCAATCTATAGTTATAAGCCCTACCTTACCTCGCTTATTTTACAAAAATACATACAAAAGAAAAAAGAAAGAAAGAAAGAAAAACAAAGGGGAGAAGCAACTTGCCTTTTAAGGATGTTTATAAATGATGTTCCGATGCATCTTCATGACAGCACATCACAGGTCAAAGCTTCAAATATATTATTTGTCTCCAGGTTTTTGTTACGTTTTTCTTTAGGATTTGAAGTATTCCCAATAGCTTGTCTTTTAAGACTGGGTAGGGAAATCTCCATATCTTCTACTTTATCCAAACGTTTTTGTTTTTAATAAAGTCCATAGTTTATTCAAGAGAATTAAAGATTCTTTGACCCTCTGAAAGTGTAATTTTTATTCTAGGTGGGAAAATAATTTGTGCCTTAATGCCAGATTTCTTCAAGTTCTTAATAAGAGGAACACACACTTTTCTTATTGTCAAAACCTAAGTGGTGTAATCATTATCAAATCTGACACTTTTCCCATTTATCTGAATTGTGGTTCCCTACCATGCAGTTCTGAGGATTAAATGTTTATTCTGTGTTGACAAAAATTTAACAATAATGGATCTTGAAGCCGAATGATTTTTAACATAGAGATATCTGAGAGGGCTCTATGGGCTCTTTCTATGCCAAATTATAAGGATTCAGGCAAATTCAGGGCTCTGGGAAGCCAATCATTTAAAAATTTTATCAAGTTGTTACCTTACATTTTTTTCTGGGGATACCATCAATCCTTATATTATTCCTTCTTGATCAGCTCTCCAGGTCTTCGACTTTCTCTAGTACATAAAATCAGTCTGGTTCTCATTTTCTGTTTGCCATCCATATAGTTCATTAACAGCTTCTTCTATTGCTGTAATTTGATCCAAGTGCTTTGTGATAATTTCTTTTAGAAGTTCTACATGTTTTTTACTGTCTTTGTTCATATTGTCCATTATATATTCCAAATTATCTATTTTTGTGGAGAGATCTTAAATACTGGAAATAAATGTCTGCAGTTCCTTCTTCATAGAGATGTCTTGGAGAGAAGTCTTCGAATGATTCATAGTTAAGACAGTCTGTATAACTTCTGACAGGAAAATTTCTAAAAATAAAGTTCGGAAAATAAAATTCTTTCAAGCCTCCTATATCAGAACAATATGAAGGTCAATATAAATAAAACCGTTTGATGTTCTTGATGTTAATTTGAAAAAATGCTGTAAGAAAAAGTATATAAAGGCAGAGCAAAAGATCTGTGCTGTTATCTGCTCAGCATGCTGGTCATGCTACCTGAGATTTTTTCATGCAGCTCTAAGCTACCTCCACACTCTAGCCCTTACACCTACCTGCCTCTTTAATACATCTTGCCTGAGAACATATGGTACAAATGCAGTGAAAAGTCTTGGAGTTATGAATGTGCACAGATGGGTTACTAATATGGATCATGGCTTGGCTTTCATTCGTCAGAGAGTGGATTACTGCCTTGTATCACATAGCTGCTGATAACAGACAACTACAACGTGCTATAAATCAAGGACACAGTAATGTATTTTATGTGGGAGGTATACATGTACAGATATTCACTGCCAAAGTACAGATCACAAATCAAATGCATACATGATATCAGTGTATTTCACTGTTCTACATTCCAACTGATTTTCTGACAATCCGACTTCCTCCAATTGTAAGGATGAGAAGGTTGTTGAAGTGAATTTAATGACACAAATAGACTTGAAATTCATTTTGCAAATGTTAGCATATTCCTTAAAACTTTTTGCAGAAATATACCAGTCTGTTACAAGCTTTACTCATAACACTGTTGTTAAAGAGGTGCTATTGGCAGAATATCACAGATTATGGTGATATCCAGAGAGACCCAATGAAGAATCAGGTTATTTATAAGCATGCACAAAATAACCCTTAATATCAATAAGCAGGTATGCAGAGAGCAGCATTTTTGGCAATGCATGAAAGACACGATAAGATATAACAAGCACTTTTCCCTATGTGGAGTTGAAACGACGCCATACTAAGATACCTGCATGCTGGCCTGTTAGTTTACAGGCTGTGCCTATAGCCAAAAAATGAATCTTCTGAACAATTTATTACTGTATGTCTGTGTGTCCATACTCCTGTGGAAAATGGATGAAAATGACAACATTACAACATTAGCCACATAAATGCTATAGACAATCGTGATGTACACACACACGCACACACACACACACACACACACACACACACACACACACACACACACACACACACACACACACACATGCACACACACAATGTTATTTGCCTCCATGCAAAAAAGAAAAGCTTTGTTGTTTTTGAGATGTTTTCTGTATCACATACTTGGTTGTGTATTACTTATTTATTTATTGCATTTGTCTACCGGGAAAGTCCACTGGGCCTAAAAGAGCCCATTTTTGATAGAGGCCCAGGGAGAAAAGCTCCGCCAAGAACATAGATGCAGAAAAAAAATTAAACATTCCCCGGGATTCATGAAGCTCGGTGCAAGGCCGGCATAAGGGCTGCGCCGGCGGTGCAGTGAATAGCCGGCGTAGTAGCGCCATATGCATATTAATGAGAGTGCACCGCAACCACAGACACGTGCGTAGTGTACGTGAGCGAGCCCAAGTAGGATGCGTCCGGAGGCGTGGCTAAGCCGGCATGCGGTGAGCAACCTAATGTGCTGACTGCCACGGTCCGCCCATAATAGTAATGGCAGCAGCCAGGGCCCGTGCAGAATGAAACGCACGTAGAGTATGCAACATAGTACCTGTCCCAACTAAACGGAGAAGCAAATACAACCCACGAAGGCTTAAGTGTACCCGTCCAAGGAGCAAAGGATACGCATGAGACCGCGTTTGTTCCGCAATGCACCGTCAGTGGTTATACGCAGAGAAGGTGTACAGCAGCATGTCAGTGCGCCGCACTGACATAGGAGTAGCGACTAAGGTCACCACCTGTCCCACTTTGCGAGGGGCAGTCCCTCTATGGGCAGTTGTGTCCCGGAAAAAAGTATTAAAAATGGCAAATGTGCTAAGATAGTAGGACATAATGATATCCCGTATTTAATGTAATGGTAGCATGAATTGGTTATTTCTGTAACTGAAATACCTAAATGACACAAGAAACAGAATAAGCAACCAAACTACCACAACAATAAGCTTTTATTTAGGCAAACAAGTGAAGTTCTATGCTATATAGTGACAGTGTGTATGTGTCGGCCTGTAAACTCAGATGTGACTCTCGGAAATATCCCACCTTGGCAACTGGAAAAGGTGGCAACCCCAGTAGCGACATGGGCATGGTCACCAGGGTTACCAGCTGTCCCAATGTGCCGTGGACAGTCCCTCATTGGACAGGTGTGTCCCTGCAAAAATCGAAAAAATGGAAAATGACCTGAGATTCCCTGCCAAAAATATTCCCGCAATATACATGTAATAGTAGCATAAAACATATAATTTGTATATGAAACACATAACTGGCATAAGAAACTGACTAAGGAACCCAAATGCTAACAGAATAAGCGTATATGATGGCAAACAAGTAAAGTCCTGTCAACTCCACGTACTGTGGGTATGTGTTGTCCTGCAAAATCCGATGTTCCCACAAAACATGTCCCACTATGGTCATTGGAAAAGGTGCCAACCATAATGGTCACAAGCAGTAGTGACAGCACATAGCCGGGTAGCTGTGTTGACATAACAACAGGAAGGAACCAAGATACCTTAAACACAGGCAAACATGTGCATAGCAGCATATCCCACCCAGCAACGTCTCTGTCGCATACACTGGATGGCGTATGTTGAAGTGTAATATCCAGAAGCAGAACCCATGCATTCAGATGTAATACACAATAGCCTCATTGTAGCATGTAAGTCCCACCCATGTACACCTGTGCACCCAAACCTGCTAGCATCCGTGTGCAGCTATACACCTACACACAATGCGCATACCTGAAATGTGGTAAGATGTTTGTGTTAGGCAGTGCCACGCGGGCAAATACGTACCCCACATGTCACCAACCCACTTCAGGTACAGATATGGAAATGGCTGCATGTGAATGTGTCTGCGGAATGTGAACATCCCGCATGTGGTATGTACCCGTCCACACCATATAGGTTTGCAGACGACACGGTGCACATAACTGTACACATGTGGACAAGTCGGGTTGTTGAACCACCGCATCGATGATTAGCTATGCAGAGAAGTCGAACACATATAGCGGAACACATGCCTACCAAACAGGACGTCCTAACAGGGTGCTAAAGGCAAATAAGGGGAAGGTGGGACATCACATGTGGAGAGTAGCGTTGCCGGACGGCCAAATACACACGGTCAAGGTAAAGGACGGAACAACATGCATATGGCCGGATGGATGTTGTCCGAGAAATATATATAGAAACACATATGAAGTGCCAGTTTAGACTTGAAATACTATATAATGCATTGAATTGTACCGTACAATATGGCAGTAGAACTGATCATGCATGTAATTGGTGAAGCTAAGCTGTAGTGTGATGGAATTCTGACCCTGGCAGTAACCAGTGCAGCAGGTGTATGTCATTCAGCATTAGTCATCTGCTCGGTTAGAGAATAATAAATGTATGTACAGGTATATCTGTCATCCTTCCACTGAGGAGGATAGGCTTGTGAGCTGTACCTAACACAGAGTACAGCTGCTCACCAGAGAGACAAAGGAACCTAGTAGGAAATGGAGTGACGACCGGATCTGAACAGTGTTGGAACCGTGACAGAGCAGAATGTACCGAAGTACATTCTAATTGACTATGTGGCTCGCAAGGCTGTGCTATCCTCATGGGAAAACATTTCATAAGCATTACCTTAGCACTGTTGTAGGAATACAATCTTGTGGACTATAGTGATGTAAATGCCCTGTGACTGACCACATCATTAATGTGTGCATAAGATGATAGTATACACAATGCTCATACAGCTGTAACATGTATAGAGTAAAACAAAAGTCTAAACTTGTACTGCATAGTTCTTTGCCTCCTGCTGCACAGTAGTAAAACGTTATTAATCTCAGCTTCCTGTGTTATTGACTGTCAGTTTGAAAAGACGAATGAGTGTTACA
Source organism: Protopterus annectens (assembly GCF_019279795.1). NCBI lineage: Eukaryota > Metazoa > Chordata > Ceratodontiformes > Protopteridae > Protopterus > Protopterus annectens. The sequence continues at coordinate 236,696,263 of NC_056729.1, read as the reverse complement.
GTTTGATTTAAACAACGTAATTGACAGATGTGTATGTTCTAGCATGGGAATAGGTCAAGCCAACCATCACAATGTCCATGTGTACCACATACAAACAGCCAGTATCACGCAGTAGTAGTGCATGAAGGCATACGACTGTGGGAATAGTACAGGACATATGGCACATGCCAAGTGCAGATGCATGACACAAACCCCAGGATGGGTGTCCCTGCAAAGAGGAACATGTGCCAACCACACCTCCCACAGATGTACCGGCAATAAAAACACATGGCAAACACACAGAAACACTACCGTCCAACACACGACTGCAATGGAGCCTGGTCAGACACCAACATGAAGCATGCACAAACAGGGACTTGTGTAATGTTTGCCTTAACACCCCCCCATAGGCCAAAGAAGAATAGAAAGAACATATGCATGTAATGTTGTGAAGGATGTGTGGTAGTCCTCAGTATCACAGTGTTAGGGACACAGATACACTGTCATCAACTGTGACATATGTGCACTGGACACAGCATACCCACATGTAATACAGAGGACAATCATGTGCCACAGAAATATACACTGGATAAAGAGGATAGGGGATAGACAAGTGTAAATGTGACAAACTATGAATATAGGTTCATAGGTCCATAGGTACAGGGTAGGCCATCGTCCCAGGTTCAGCCATAACACTACACCATAGTTAGGATGACTTTGGCAACCTTCTGTGCTTCAGATAAAATACTCATGATATTGCTGTACCTCCGTCAAGCAGTGATAATGATGTAATCCCTGGCCTATACCTGCAATTCTCCATCCAATGGACAACATACCCGCGAACAAGGCTATGAAGGATCTCTGTCTCACATGTACTGTGATGTAGATCCACAGCATTGTGAGTGTCTGGGTGATATATGTGTCACTCAAACACATCCCATTAAGGACCGTGACAAGGTTCATGTCACCTGCCCTAATGGTTCTGAGGGATGCAGATACAGTAGGTGAAGCATACACATGACATATGGGTTGACATGGCCTCGTATGTCAGGCACAGGTCAACACTAAACAGCAGGTATGCGACTTAATGGGGCAGGGGTCCTACAAGTGGGGCAGCATTACACAAAATTATGTCATCCTGCATCTGTATGACAATTAACCTATGAGGGCTTCCCAGCTGCTGTAGGTGTATGGTCAGATACAGTCTGAATGGGGCAATGTAGTAAATCATAGGTGTAACACGTAATGGGTACAAGGAGACAATGACCTAGCCTGATGTAGATGTGAATCCCTGCACAAACAGGTGGGCAATGTAGAAGTCCCACAGAACCACGATAGCAACGTGTGTGTTGAATGAATGGTGACCGACAAACTCTGTCCCTGATCCTGGTAATCACCCCTGTGCTGAGTGGACAGCCACCTATATGCTGGACAGGGGTGACCTAGTACTTCTCGACAGGTATGATGTTGCATTACTTAGCATTTAGCTGTGGGCCATGTCCCTGACAGCAGATATGCATATCTGGGAGGCCCTTTCGAAGGATATCTGTGTCAGATGTCCGTCCCACTATGACACCTGTTTTGCAGTCATCTACAAACAATGTTGCCCATAACACCCCTGTGTGTGCCTGTACCGTGGAAATGTAGATGTATGACAGGAGTGGACCCACGGAAGGGCCCCATGGGACACCACATGCGACAGGCAGTAGGTCTGACATGCTGCCAGCAAGTATGACCGTGTGGGTTGTGTCACATAGACAGTTTACAACACATTCTGTGATGTGCGTGTTCACATCCCAGCCAATGGGTTTATCAACGATACCTGGGGGGGTAATGTGGTGAAGGCCTTTGCCAGGTCGAGGTAGGCTGTATGGACTGCAACACCCCATCAATGGCCTCGGTGACTGTCCGAAAATGTCAACCATGCTTTAAAGGCATGAACCGCCCCTGAACAAGACAAACCGTGTTGGATGCAAAGTATGTATGTCCCCTATGCATTCATGTACGAGCCGCAGTATGATCCCTCCCCATGTCTTTGCAGATGGGTCTCCTCATGGTAATGGGACAGTAATAACCAGGCTCAGTGGAGGCATTGGCCCTGTGACGTGGGACTACCGTTGCCATGCGACACAACCTGGGTACCTTACCTGAGGTGAGGCTACAAAGAAATAGCTGTCCTAACTGTGGGTCTAATTCCTCAATGAGATAGTGGAGTACACAGTGGGGTCACCAGCTGGTCTCATGGATGCTATGTCCACTACCCTGGAGAGCATGTCCCACCTGTGTGTCACAGAACATTTGGTGACCACAAACCGCTGGTACAGACATCTCCTCATGTGTGGCGGAGGGTGTGGAGATGTCCTCACTGGACTTGTCAGCCAGTATGTTGGCAATGTGTGTATGTTGAGTAAACTCCACCTCTTTGTGAACCCAGTCAGAGCATATGTGGGAGTGACCTCCCAGGTGTTGAGCATAGCAACTGAAGGTGGTATGATTGTCAGCCAGGTCCATGTAGGTATATCTGTGGAATGTGCCCTGGACCATGGCATGACAGTGTGTAACTCTACACATATGATGACCAAGGGTGTCATACCTCACAAGGTGTCTGCTCCACCTTGTAGTAGCCACCTCCTCGTGTTGTACATCCTGTGTATGGCTGGGGTACACCACACTGGATGCTTGGCATTGGTACAATGAACCACAGTTGGGTAAGTGAATGCCTGGTTCATGCAGTCCTGTAGGTACTGGTAGATGGCAAATGTGATTGATGCAGTGGCTGCAGTACTGTCGACCACAGGCTCAGGGTCCTTAAAGGAGACCACAGTAGTGTGCAGAATTGTGTAGTCTGCCTCTGAGCAAGCAGTGTGTATGGTAACTGGCAACACTCACAGCAACGGATGCCAATAGCATAAGCCAATGTCCAAATAACATAGATTAACTTCTGCATGACAATATGTCTTATCATACATGTATTGACACGTGTCTGCTAATTACAATTGCAAATGGCGGTAAGACTGGCCTAAGGTTCCCGTGATTTACACAGTCTGGAGGTGTTGTTCCGATAATAAAGTGGCAATACCTCCCAATCGTGGCCTCTGGGTATTAAAGTGGTTGTTAACCTGCAACATTGGATGTACTCCATTGGGTTCTGGTGTCGGAAAACATGGTTCCTGTACCACTACACAGTATGGGCAGTCAAGCAGACATCCGCGATTGTTGAACACACAGCATCAGTGAAACCCACTGCTCACAAGGACACAGTCCGACAAGCTCTACACTTTACATATGCACAGTGGTGTCCATTGTAGGACCCAAAAATTGTCTAAAGACAAGAATGATGCCTTATTTCAATGCGTACCTGAACTCATTGTCGTCACAGGTACACATATGCACATAAGCGTGTTTAATGTTGATGATAGCTGTCCATGAAATGCAGCACAGATGCACAGAAATACCCAGGGTACCGGGTCCATAGAACTGCGTCCACATCACAGTCCCGCACACATGAAGGATGTGTAATGGGTACTGTCGATTGTTGCAGTCAAGGGATTCTGGGTATGTAGACTCTGGGCTCGGTGTTGTTTCGCAGGCAATCCTTTGTCCCGCCCTGTGGGAGGGATGTGTGCGTAGCACCTGCCTTACACTCCGCTAATAATGCAAACCATCCACCGGAGAATGCTAAATGCAGGTGTGAAATGTATACAGCCCCATACTAGTGTCCAGTAGGCAATTGTCATGGATGGACAACCGTATGGCCAGGATGGCACCCACAACTGCAAACCCGGGGAAATTACACAGCCGCGGTAAGGCATAACACAGGAAATACACATAGGGACTACAGTTGACATTCCACATACAAAGTCGGACCGCCGTGCCAACACCGGCGTACACAGCACTCAATCTGCCAGCAACAGAATGAGGAGCACCCGCTACCATACAGCGGAACAGATGTGCGACCTGTGGAACACATACTAATGGCACACCCACAACGTCAGGTAGGATATGTAAACTATGGCATTCCCACCTATGAAGACAACATGGTTAAATGAATACATAGGTGATCAACATGTTCTGGTGGTGTTATGTTGAAAATACAGTGACGGATATGTCCCATTGGGATGTCTGAGGTTTATATGAAGCAGTTGCTAACCAGCATGTTTGGATGTATGACATTTGTTCACAGTACTAAATCACCTGGTTACGTAGCACCATGTAGAATGGGTAGTCAAACAGACATCCGCGATTGGGGAACATACACCAGCAGTGAAAAGCACTGGCCAGGTGGACACAGTCCAGCAACATCTAACCTGACATATGCACATTGGTGTCCATTGTAGGACCCAAAAATCCTATTCATCGAATGCCTGTTAGCTGCGTGCATTACGCACGTCCTCATTGTCGTCACCCCGTCACAGGTACACATATGCACCCATGGCGTGTTCAATGTTGATGATAGCTGTCCATGAAATGCAGCACATATGCACAGAAATACCCAGGGTACCGGGTCCATAGAACTGCATCCACATCACAGTCCCGCACATGAAGGATGTGTAATGGGTACTGTCGACTGTTGCAGTCAAGGGAGTCTGGGTATGTAGAATCTGGCCTCGCTGTTGTTTCGCAGGCAATCCTTTGTCCCGCCCCGTGGGAGGGATGTGTGCGTAGCACCTGCCTTACTCTCCGCTAATAATGCAAACCATCTACCGGAGAATGCTAAATGCAGGTGTGAAATGTGTACAGGCCTATACTAGTATCCAGTAGGCAATTCTCATGGATGGACACGCGTACGACCAAGATGGCATCCACAACTGTAAACCCGGTGGAACTACACAGCCGCGGTAAGGCATAACACAGCAAATATACATAGGGACTATGGTTGACATTCACCATACAAAGTTTGACCGCCATGCAAACACCGGCGTACACAGCACTCAATCTGCCAGCAACACAATGGGGGAGCACTTGCTACCATACTGTGGAACAGATGGGCGACCTGTGCAACACAAAATAATGGCACACCAACAACGTCAACTGGGATATGTAAACTATGGTGTTCCCACCTATGAAGAAAACATGCTTCAATGAAGACATAGGGGATCTACATGTTCCGGTGGTGTTATGTTGAAATTACAGTGACGGATATGTCCAATTGGGACGTCTGAGTTTTATTTGAAGCAGTTGCTAACCTGCATCTTTGGATGTACACCATCTGTTCACAGCTGTAAATCACCTGGTTACGTAGCACCACGAAGAATGGGTAGTCAAACAGACATCCGCGAGTGGGGAACATACAGCAGCAGTCAAAAGCACTGGCCAGTTGGACACAGTCCAGCAACATCTAACTTTACATATGCACATTGGTGTCCATTGAAGGACCCTAAAATACCTTTTCACATAACTCACTCCAGATGTTTACGAACAACAGACGATACTATAGCCGTGGCTACGGCACAGTTAGACATATGCACCACCAGCGTGTTTAAGGTTGATGACAAGTGTTCATGAAATGCAGGACATATGAACAGAAATACCCAGATCGACGTGTCCATACATTTGTGTCCACATCCCAGTCCCGCACGCATGAAGGTTGTGTAATGGGTACTGTCCCGGGGGGGGGGG